>NC_066239.1:14378834-14681864 GCF_024542735.1 Bombus huntii
AAGCTACTAATTACTGCAAATCGTAGTATCGACGTCAAGCTGTCGTGTACCATACTCAATCCTTCCATACTCAAATGGTCAATTCTGACTCGAGCGATTCCGTTCTATAGAACAGCATATTACACATGGAATAAAATTATAGGTGGGCGATAAGCGGAAATCTTCGCGCGAGATATCGGGAAAAGACAGGAATATGCAACTCCCGGAATGAGGTAAGGGAGGCTGTAAAATTTTGCTGCGCTTCGCAGGTTGCGCGCTCGATGGCGCGATACCGACCCAGACCAGCCAGCACTCGTCGAATTCAGTGTTATGAGGTGGAAAACAGCTTCTAAAAATAGCCGAATAACGTGTTTCCGATGCGCATTTACGTATGTGCAGTAACTTCAATCCGATTATCCGGTGAACATATTTCTTCCGTGCAGCCACTCGGGCCGGCTGTCGTATAAATTTTCTAATGCTATCTCCATAATTCTGTCTTTCCTTCTCGCGCCGTTTCCCCGACTGTCCCACGGAAAATACGTTTGCTAACGGATCGAATGTAAAAGGAAAACCGAGAACGCTTCGTGGATCTTGCTCGAACTTGACGAAACGTTGCTTCCTTTCTAGCTCGAACCGGGTCTCCGATACAATTTGAGGGAATGTTGTTCCGTGTGCGATTTTTGATACGTCGTTAACGATACGTTAGATTTATTTCCTAAATTTCGATCTTTGCACTAACACTAACTGTAAAAATAATTTTCTACGTATACGATCAAATTTCAATGTCCTGTTTCGTCCCTAAACGTGGAATCCTAATGATAGTTTCTTGATAACATCGTGCGATCACGCGATCGTGTAACGATCTTAAGTGTCAATTGCGTAATCTCGGTGATCTTTCGTTTTCTGCTGACATTCAACGTCGATGTTATCGCAAAAACGTTTCACAGAGAAATGACGATTTCCTCGTTTAAAAACAAAGTCGATGACAAAAAGCACATACGCGTTAACGAAACGACTGCGATGGGAACGCATAGCAACAGCCTGCCGATATAATCTATGAATAACAATGCAAAAAGTAATGGAACGTAACGGGACGGAATGGGCGAATCTATTAGATATTCATGGCGACGAGTATAACGCACGATAAATGACCAAGAAAACAGCGTTCCGAAGGCCGGTGGAATACAAAACAGTCGACGTTGAATGAAGAATCCGTACGAAGTCATGCGAGGTGGAGAGCGTAGTGCGTGTATTGATCTTCAGGGTCCGCCAGCTATGGGGATACACGCCGTCAAAGGGGACAGAGGGAGCGGGGCAGATGAAACCGGAAAGGATGAGGTCAACGAAGAGTCAGCCGGTCCATGTCACTTTCCTCTCCGTACGTTTGCATGACACTGTGCATGGTTTCAGGGACGACCTTGGGGATGGATCGTCGCATCCATGAAACATTACCATCCTCTATTCGTGTCCCTGCGGATGAATCGAGGGATATTTTAGAATTCGTGGAACATCGATTCGAGAGACGTTGGTGTCCTTGAATTAGAGCATAGGCAAATTTTAAGATGAAATATACTTGGGCCATAATGATAGCGATAATGATAAGTTGTAAATTTCTATGAACATAGCTAGAAAACCCTATTTCTCTTTTGTCGGAAAGAATAAGGATCAGAGGAATTCATGACACTTTTGTAACATAAGGTGACGACTTTGCCATTGAAAAATGTATTTTGGAAAACGACAACGTTGTCCAAAATGTATTTTCAAAGGTGGAAGAACGGTTAGCTACCCCAGCTTAACCGTGCATATACCATATGGCCGGACGCATCCGGCATGGTTATGGCGAATGCGTCTACGTTCTTCCAAATTGCACCGACACCATCTCGGTCTATGGCTCTGAACGTTGGTGCGCTGACGCGATCGCTTCTTCCTCGTAGATCTGCTCGATTATCGCGCCTGCTGTCACGTATGGAAGTTTAGGCAGATTTCCCTGGCAAGTGTCGAACATGTGTCGAGTATATATTACTGCATTTGTTGAAGATGTCTGCTTGCAACCTAATTCATAATTCTTCGTTCGTGATTTCTTAACTTTGAAAAAATGCAATTACAGTGAAACGTAATTTATCTTATTTATTTGAACATTCTCGTTACGCGAATTATTTGTAGCCTGATGGTTTCAAATAACTAAAGCTCTACCATAATACGAAAATATCGATAAATAACAATTTGTACCTACACCTACACCTACAACTGTGTAACGACGACGACGAAATCCAGCTCGACTTCATTCAAAGCCAAGAACACGTTACATCATGATCCACCCACATCTTCCCCGGCTAACTTTCATCTTCCTCGACGAATGTGTTGCGCACATCCACATAACTAGAGGAGGAAGATCGACTCGATCTGCGTGTCAGTTCGCGTTTCACGAGCATATCTGCTCAGCCGTGTTCGGATCGACATGGGCAGCCAGAAGTCGCGCGCCCCATTCGAGGATTTATCCTCACGGCGGCGTAATCCGAGGGCCATCTCCGCTGCGCAACTGTCAGCACGAATAACACGTGTCCCGACACGTCGACGAGGCGACACGATCAAGATCTCGCGCACGTGACGCTTCCCGTTACCCCTCGAACCCATTCTTTCAACGTTTTTTCGAACACCCAAGGCGTACGCCCTCGTCGATGGAATATCGTTATCGGCCGATCGGACCCGAATAACATGCGTCGATATTAAACAGTGTAAAGGACGGGGCGCAAACCAATTCTCGCGGACGATAACATCAGGGCAGCCCGGTGTCCGAAACGTCGTTACCGTTTTCCTCGCCTCCCTTCGTACTGGATCCTAGTCAGAGGATGAGGATTCATGACTTCTGGGAAGATTCAGATAAGTTTTCCCACGTTTTAGTGTGTAGATTTTGGATACTACGATTTAGAAGTACTAGTTGCAATAAGGTTAAACGTCTACCGAGATTGGTAAATGTGTATAACCTGCAATTTGATTTCCAAGGTACATACGAAGTATAATCCTAATTGTCTAAAGTACTCCTGTGTCTTTGACCCAATTTACTTACTACGAAGTGTTACTATAGCCTCTCTATTTCTTATCGCTGTACGTATGAACTGATGTATACTCTATTTCAGCGCATATACGCTATTACAAGAAATCGTGCGTAAAAAAATTTCCAGTAGGAAATAGATCGAGTCGTATCTTACATCTCTAAGATTCTTATTCTCTTCTAACCTAATCAAAACATTGTACGATACAAGCTATCCCCTGAATCGAGCCGCGGCCCATTAGACACCAATTATCGGCATGCAAACCTCGCGAGGCGCCCATCAACAAATCCACGCGAGTTACAAAATAAACTTTCGTAGTATTCTCCGTCAAGTCCATTCCCGAAGAGTAATCGAGGGTTGCATCGGAAATGGGCTGTGCATCGAGCGAACCGTAACGACGTAGCCGCAAGCTACGCTGGGGAAAACGTAAACAAGCGCCGAGAGCATATCAGCGTGACACAGAGCGTTGCAGGTGCGCGCGCAGCGCTTGGGCCGCCACTAATGACGCGGTACATTTGAACGGCGACAGATATCAGAGAACCGAGATAACTATGCAAAAGCTATTTGCCGGTGATGGCGGGCTCACGCGAATAAAAGCATCGCCGTTTCAGAGCGTTTCGCAGATATTCGGACCGCTATCTCCTTTTATACTGTTCGATTGCGCTACCGGTGGCTCGCGTGCATTCAGGCAACCAACATGTGCGGCGACAGACCGAACACCAGCGTTGCTCCACGTGTCTATGCGTACGCGCATAATATGTAGCTGTTCATCGTATCAGCATAGGTCTGCGTGCGTGCGTACACATACCTGAAATAATATTACAAACGGAGGTTATCCGCCGGCCACGCTGCCAGTGGTGGCGGCGGTCGTCGCGATGGGGATGCTGGCTATGGTGGTGGTGGCGTTGATGGCGTTGCTGATGCCACTGGTGGTAGCGTCGGCTGCGATAGTAACGCTGCCCATTGCTCCGCGGTGATCCCCCCACTCAGCCGGCACGGCGTAATCATTCACGCGATATTCCCGTTATTGCCATCACGGATTTAAATAATATTCCCGTTAACTGATTTTTTTTAAGCAACCTCGTTATTTGTCGCTTGTCCATGCTGATTTATCAACCAAATTCTATTTTATAGTCAGGACTATCTTTTGTTTATGCCCGTGGTATGTTTAAACAGGAACAGATAAGAAATGTAAAGTGACATTTATTTAGTTCTTTTATTCATTTAGTTTAGTATTCATTCGCAATCTGTGTAGGTCTATTATCCTATTTTTTGTCGTCTGTAGCAATTTAATTCTATATTCGATTCTCTAATTTAATAACACTCTACGTAAATATATATAAAATGTTACGCAACATCTCAAACAGAAAAACTCTCCAAGTATCCATTCACGCGCCAGAGTTCGACTCTCTTATCGCCTTTTCTACGTACTCGTTTCATCAGTGGCCATGACTCTGCCATTTTCTCGAGGTTGGACAGCCTGGTAACTTTTATCGCAACGCCTTTCGCGTTTATAAGCGGGAATAAGGATCGAATGACGTTCTGGCGCGCTATGAAATTGAAATCCCGCGCGAAGTAGCCCTCACAGTCACCTCCTGCCCGTCAAGGCTGACCCTGTCACCTCGGTTATGGATACTTACGCGAAGATAGCGTAGATCGGACGGTCTAAGTATAAAGTATATGTGTTTTTATATGTGTTGAACGTGCAATACGATGTGCGGAATGTATCCAGCCATTTGAATATCTCGTAAACGTATCGCGTGATCTTGATGTAACTTAGCAAACGTTGAAAACAAACCTTATTGCGTATGTATGGACGATATGTACATATATATGGAGCTTACGTATCAGCTTATGCGCTCTGTAACAGTTGCATTGATAATCAACAAGCGATAGAAATTTGACTTTTAAATTTTAGCAATCTTTTGCAAAATAGCGTATCATACAGGATTGCCAATTTTTCTATGACCCAGATTTGGTTCCCATCGAATTCGAAATTTTTGCAAAGCTAAAATTGTCGTTTCAACGGAAGAAACTGCAAACGGATTGAATTTAATTAGAAAAATAGAAGGCGACGTTTAATTAAGAGATACAAGAGAACGCGACCAGGTAGATAATGGAGCTTTTAAAAAAGAAATCAGCAAATTGTTTTAGGAAGTGGAAGGAATGCTAGAATAATTGTACGAGGTTTCCAAAGGGAAATTTCCTTTAATATTACATTAGCTGGACGCCTTTCAATTGGGCATGGTATGTCAGAAACTCCGATATCCCAAATTAAATTGGAAAAGTTCTCATCTTTTTAGTCTTATAAATATAATATTTATAAATCTAACAGGATACATAACTCGATAACAAGGGGCGAAGGGAATATGTGATGGTTCTTACGAAACCATAAAAATTTTTCGCTATTTCAAGTTTGTAGAGGACGTGACAACGACGGAGATCGATTTTACTTCTTGTCATCTTCAATTTTGCCGTCTAGTGAGTTTATTTTTATGTGTTTGTTGAACAACTCTCTATGGAGGAATACATTCTCCTGATGATTATGGAGTACGTTTAACAACGGCAATGAATTCTTTATTCCTCGATTAACTTTCAGTTTGCTGATAGTAATTGGAAATTTGTAGAAGTTGATTAATTGTACGAATTAATTCCCGGAGATTTTCAAATGAAATTGGTAGGTAACCTAAATTGGTGTTCAATTGTCGATTGATCTACGCAAACAAGCGCTTAAATTGAGCATTTTATATCGAGTTGTATAAATTGGAACGTATTTAATTTATTGCGTGAGAAGGATGGACCAATTCATCATGTGAATCACCGTTGTTTTGAACGTACTAATTTACTTTTGGGAATCCCTTTGTATCAACGTTTATTTTTTAACATTTTCAATACAACTTACGTGTAGTATCGAGCTCTGATTAAAATCAGCAGACTCTGTATGAAAAGATCTGGAAGTTATGAAGAAACTACGCGCGTTTAAACCTCTAGTTGACAGCACATTGCGCTATTCTACCGACCATCCTCTCAACCAACTGCTTTCCATTTCACAGAACCCATTAAAATCCTTCGCAACTCGTATTAATTCAGCCGTGCCATTCCCAAACGACGACAAAATTACGATAACCTAGCCGTTAATTCTTTACATCCTCCACTTCCACCTCGAGAGGATGACCGTTTGAATATTAACAGGCCTCCATCCTACCCACCTAAATTCAAAATCCCCATCACGAAATCTACCGTTAATCGTTGGAAAGCTGTGCATGGAATGTACCCCCAGCGACGGCCGCGTGTCTACGGAAGCATCCACCGGATTTCGCATTTTCCTAAAACGGAAACGAGAACAGACTCGCAAGGCCGCATCTCCTACTTCAACGAACGAAGGCACGAAGACACCACGGAGGTGGTTGGCTCTTATCTGCCTTGAACTCGACACTGGTCCGTTCATAAAGTCTGCAGGTTAAGCCTGCACAGATAGTTCGAGCGATATCCTGCTCTTTCGTCACATTCACGTTCTCTCGCTCTATCGAGTTCTCTCTCTTTCCCTCTCTCTCTCTCTTTCTCTCTCTGTCGCTCTCTGGAGCTTCTCCACGTACGATGGCTTGTACCGGCTTGACCGAGGACGTATAATCCGCTGCACATACCGGCTACAACCCATTAGTTGCTCGCCCACCCCCCAAGTTAGCTGACGTCGACGTATCCAACCCTCTGGACGAGTCCACTCTCTCGCTACTCCTCTCCCCTTTAGCCGGTACCCTTAATAATGCATCCGGAAGATGCTTAATCGAGTCTCGCAACTCATTTGTGATTCGGTGGATGCGCTGCCGTAACTCTTCTCCTCCTACCAACCAACTCTTCCTCTCGTTCTCGTTCTCGTTCACGCTGCGAGTCGTCGCGGCACGTCGAGCTCCGCTGTCTTTTCGTCTACCCTTCCCTTTCTACTCTACCGTGTTCACTCTGTGCTGCACCCTCCATTGGTTCCTTCTCTGTTCGCGAACTCTGTTCCGTTTTCCTCGTTCCTCTAGTTCGGTTCTCTAGTTCTGCCGCTTCAGCTTCTTTCTCTTTCGCTGTTTTAGTAGGTTCTATTCTGCGTCCCGTTTTATCTTGGCCGATGCAATCCACGATCAAAGAGAACTTTTCGCTGGGCCAGTAGCTCCCGGCAGGTTACGGCTGCATCGACGAAAGCCTTGGAGAGTCCAGGGGAAATTGAATGACCGCGACTTGCCGTGAAGTTTCGATTCGTTGATTTAATCAGCTCGCTCTGGATGGCTCGCTTTCTCTGTCTCTTTCTTTTTGCTCTCGCCGGTCGGCGGAGGTCGCGTGACCCTGGCCGGGCCAATTTGATTTCCAACGCGTCACTGCCAGGTGGAATTCTGTTACCGGTTTTTGCGAGCCGTGTAACACGAATTAGGTACCGAACCGGTTCCCAGATTACGATTGTTCGATGGACTCTTCTTCCAGAGGAGTTGTGGTTCCGAATGAAGTTTCCGTGTCGTAGCTGGTATTCCATTGATCGAGATGCTCTCACGAGCATGAAGATTCTTCAAAACGTTTAGAAAGCCTTCATAAGCTGGTCGAGCGTTTTAAAAATGGGGATGAATTTTTTGTTTTTTTTTTTGTTTTTTTGATGCTTCAAGTTGAAAACGCCAGAACGTTCTTCTGTAATAGCTTTTTCACTTCAGTTAATCCCACGCTTGATGCGACGCCATAAGCAACGATGTATTTTGGAACTTTCATCGTACTTTCCTTTAACTTTCTTTCCGTTTCTCTTCTTCTTCTTCTGTTCCATGTTTACTCCATTCCCCTTACATTTTCCACCCATTTCCTTTCATTCTTCTTCCTCTCCCTCTTTAATTTCTTTTATTCACCCTTGCCCAATAAACCCGCAGAATCCAATACGCTCTACTTCGAAGATTAGAATTTACTGTACGGATCGTTATACGATGAATAAACTGTCCATAAACTCTGCAAGAGACCCGCGACACCCACCCCACAAAAACCATAAAACCCTATTTCTCGCACCCTCCACACCTTCCTATATACTCGTCATTAGATCTCCCCCGTAAAAATATCCTGAAAAAAGAGGAAAAACAGTAAAAAAGGAACAGGTATCAAAAGTCGCGGAGATAATTAGCAGCGGTGAGTCGTAGATAACGAAGTGCACCGTATATACGAAGGTAATTATAGCCTCTCGTTATACGTTGTATAATAACGAGAAATGCTGTCGTTCTCTCTCTCTCTCTCTCTCTCTCTCTCTTTCTCTTTATCTATTTATCTATCTATCTATCTCTATCTCTATCTCTTTTTCTCTCGTATGCATTCACGTTTGTTCGTATCTATCGGAATGCAGCGATGTCATCCGCGTTAATTGGAGATGCCGCATAGGTGCATTATATCCGCGCCGCGACGCCACGATCAACCACGAAGCGACGCGACGTTGCCCACCATTAATTTACAAAACGATGATTAGGGGACGGTCTGGTCGATGGTTCCGAATGGAATAAATCAAGTGGTGTTCATTCGGATTCGCCGACTCGTTAAAAAGAGAGAAACGATTCGAAAGAAAAGAAGGGGAAGAGAGAGAGAGAGAGAAAGAGAGATAAGGGAAGGAAAGAAAGGAAGGAAATTGGCCGATGAATATGCATAAACTGGAGGGCGAAGACACTTTTAACGATCGAGGCAAATTAGAACGTAGAGCCTTGTGAAAGTTACGTAATTTACCGGGTCCCTTGTAATTAGTGGCTCCCGGTGCAAGGCGTCGAATCCGTCGCGGCAGTGGTTTACTTTCACGGGCTACGTATCGTTGCAAGCATTAGGGCGCCGAAGGAATGCGCTAACGTTTACGTTAAACACCGAATTATACGCGCTGATGACCTTGCATCCGCGTAGACGGCATTACACGATTCTGTCGCTTAATTTTTCAACCCCTTTGGATTATGAATATGATCGTGTGCTAATTAAGGTGTTGGGTTACCGTAAGAAAGCGGACTACGTCCTTGTTTTACGTATTTCTATCATTTTTCCTGTTCACTTTTCACTTTCGCATTTAGATAATTCAGTCAAATGAATTGAAAATGACAAACATTAAATTCTTACGAATATAATCAACTTTCTCTGCGCGCCGCGAATAAATTATTAATTCAAGTTGTCGAAAGGATCAACACAAATAATTCTCACTCACTCGTTCTATTAATCATTTAAAAAAGAAACAAGATCCAAACGAGAAAGTATATAACAATTGTAGCTCCTAGGTGAAAACTCGAAAATTAAAACCACGTTAAAAAATTCAGAAACGAAGAATCGATTTCCTCGAGGTGGAGGTTTTACCGTTTCACGTTCGAATTCTATGCATTGGGGACATTTATGGAAATAACACGCGTGCACCCCTCGTGTTCTTTCCTCTTCCATCCCTTGCCGGTGCGCGGTCAATTTTCCAAAGTAATGTTTCCAGTCGAACGGGGACCCGGTTTCCGTGTAATTTAAACGAAATCATAAAAGTGCGAATTTCCAGCGCGCTAAAAAATCGCGGTAGGCGACGATGAATGACCGCCGTTTTACTTTCGTTATTTTCCAACCATTTCGCCGTACTGACGTCAAACGTCCACGCTGTTACAGCCCTGGTCTTTTTATCTCTAACGTATAACGATCTGTAACGTATAAAACATTGTTCGCTGTGCAGTTTGTGTTTCATCTATTTCGTTGCGGTTTGAATTGCAGTTAGGAAGGTTGCAAAGCTGTCTCATACGATTCAGACAATTTTTATACAGTGGCGAGCGTACAAATAGAAAACATTTTCATTCGATAACGTGTGTGAAATCCCGTGTAATATTTGTCTCTAGATTAATATTGGTATTAATAACAGACGAATAAAGCAAAACCGAGGAAACTTCGAGACACCAACGAGTAATAACAGCCACAGATTTTTGGATGAAACTACGTTTCTTTATCTACCTCATCGATATTACCGTTTCCTTGTAAGTACAAGGATTTCCTCCTTTTTTTCTCATTTCTTTCCCTTTTTTTCCTCTTTCGCTTTTTTTTTCTTTTTTATTTGTTTTGTAACGAGGAACGCGAAAGAAGAGAGGCATTTTTTATTGCAACTGAATAGAAATATCAGCTGGTTGAATCTGGAACGTGTTGCGCTCAATTTTTGAAGAGTTCCATTTTCACAGTAGGCGAATGCAAACCACCGGCGGGCCTCTCCAGCGATGCTTACCTCAAAGGATATTTTTTGATAGTTCCGAAATATTCACGGGAAAATAGTTCATCCGTTACCGCGGCAGTCGGACGAGAATGGCCGCGAGTTTTCATAAAGAGGACGCGCGCCAGAGAGAGGGCTGCGCTACGCGAAACAGAAAAACTTTGAAACGCGTGTACGATTTCTTTTCGCGCGACGATAGAATTATTGACACGTGAAAAGTCCGTTAGCGAGCTAAAAAACGTGGATATTACCATATGCATAGATATAGTAGTATTATTTTTACTTCTTTTTTTCCCTCTTCTTTTTTGCTTTTCTTTCTTTCTTTTTTTTTGATTTATGACACCAGCTATAGCGAACCTTTGCAGCAGTAATTGTTATCTAGAGAGAACTTCGTTTTCCATAAAGTATAGAAAGTATAGAAGTATTCTTGATATCATCTACACAAGTGTACATCAATTTTTTTTTTTTTTTTTTATATATATATATTTTCAATATCTACTGATTGGACTATTCACCACATCGACAATTTATATTAGATTTATATTATTATATATTAGAGAACGCTCCTCTGTTCTATACGCAATTTTGTTCTTTGGTTCTCTTCTCTTTTCGAAATTTAAAGGGCCACGTCAACCTGGAAGTCGATTTCTAGTCACCCCGTGCCATACATATGCGTAGAGTCCCCCTAGAATAGTCGCATTTTTATGGCGACGCGTTTCCAGCGATTCATTAATTGCTGACCTTGTTAGCGTAGCATTGTGGAAGCGATGGCGGTCCCATGACGGTGCTTGGGCCGCACCCGCGAGACTCCCACCGACCAAGGGGACAAAGCCGAAGTACAGAGAGAGAACTCGATGCTTGGGATCGGTGGAAACGAACGAGGAACGAGAATCTCGCTTGGCATTGTCATGCATTCAGCCCTGGCACGTAATAATGCCTGCCCTCCTTTGTCGTTTATGCGCCCTCCTGTTTTCTGGTTCTCCCCGGTCACGATCGCACTGGCTACCATTGCCCCGTATACCCCGTGTTTCCCAGCGAACGATCCACCCTCGTTCAGATCAACAGAAGAAGCCTAAGGACTAGTTTCCCTTGGAATTCCGGAATTTTCTTCCAAAAATCTATTGTGCTTTCGCCTTTATTTTATCGTTGATACTGGAAGAATCTTGATATGTGAAGATTTTTTTTCTGCGAAGAGATAATAAAGAGAAAGAGAGAGAGTGTGTGTGTGTGTCTTAAATAAAATGTACCGACAAAGGTATTTTTAATGAAAGCTTCCTTCAGTACAAAATAATTGAATAATAAATGAAATTTATATAATCGAGTCTTGGTTGAAATAAATTGTGCAAAAATAGCCTTTGCGGCAAGATAGTATACTACACATTCTGATGTCTTTTCTCTTCTTAATGGAAGAAGATATGAAAAATTCATCTTCATTTATCATGTTTTTTTATAATAATAAAAGAAAGTATTATTTTATCGCGATTGCCATTACTTTGCCAGCCATCTCAATAAGTACTCGATAAATACTATACACTCGATGTATCGATACCATGAATTCGTGAACAGCCTGTACATTACGAAAGTTAGTAAAGAAAGGCCCGGTTTGGATACGTTTGGCCAAATTGTAGAAGAGTGTTTTATCGGCGATAAAGACGAAGAAGTGTCGTATTCCCGAGGAAGTTGAGCTTTCAGAGGCTGCGTATCAGCGTGAACGTTCGAAGTAGCTTCCTCTAGTGGGATGCAATATCGCCCGGTGGATTGCCGGGCATGATCGAAAGTTCTTGCAGTATTCCGAATTGTGTAACAACCGTCTACAGTCCGGATCCTATAGTTTGGTAATTGTCCTTCCGTGAGCAAGTTGTTTGAGATGTCCTCGAGTGAGGATCGCAGTCTGAGAAGCATGCAGATCGTGCAATTGATTCGTCTTTGCCGATCTCACAAAGCTCCGACGCCTTTTGTTAAAAGAGTCGCTACTATACGAACTAGTTGCTACGAATTGATCGTTCGTTTATTATAAGAAGTTCGTTTATTATCGAAGATTTAATTCTGAAGAAAACTTTTCGTTTTCATTGATCCAATTAGTTTAGGGGTGCAAAGTTAAATTCTTTGTCAGTTTTCAACCATTTGTTTGAAGTGGTTAAAGGTAGTAATTTTTCAATAAAAAACAAACAGGAAGACATTGGTATGGAGATTGAGATCGATAACGAAAGTTAAAAAAATTTATTCAGTTTTTAAGAGATCGCATTTTATAACTTCCAATCCCATTCTTTCAACATAGACTAATTGTCACTCGCCTCACCCTGATATATATCTAATCGAATCTAATCTAAAAATTCATCTGACTCAATCGTGTTCATCCTATCTCTCTTTAAAATCGTTTAAGTCAAATTAATGAATCGACATAGGGAAAATAAGCAACATAAGAGAGACGAAGACGTAGGAAACATGAAAACGTGCATCTGAGCCTAATCTAAAACACGCTTCCCTCAATCATTCGTCTCTTCTTCAAAATCATCCAAATGAAAGTAACAAATCGGAACAGGAAAAAGGCAATGCGAAATAAGAAAGACGAAAATGAAGAAAACACGACGGTACGAATGTTGGAGCGGCCGCGGCGTTCTGACGAGGGACAACTGGGCCAATCGATACCGCAGCGAGCGACGGTGGGTCGGGGGCGGATGGGAGAACGAGCGGCGGCAACGGTGGCGGCGGTTGTAGGCTGGTGAACGTTTGCAACGCGTACGATGAGGACCGTAGATTTTGGGGGGTTGTAGGTGGCAGTAGGCAGCAGCAGGATGTTGCGGGGGTGTACTGCGTGTCGACGCTGGCGCGACGACTGTGATGGCGCCACCGTCGCCACTGGCTGCGTAGCGTGGCTGCCGCGCGAACAGCCTACTGCGCAGACTCGCGTCGCGGACCAGCGTTTTCCACCACAATGTTGTTGGACCTGTCGTTTTGGCCCGTGTTTCGATTGTTGTTGATATCGTTGTGTCGCCAAGAAAATTTCCATCGCGTCAATCGTTTCGCCGGTTGACGTTTCGTTCGTTTTCTCAGTTTATCTCCTTCTCTCTTCGTCCTGATTACACAGCCCGCCGGCTCGGCCACGCGAGCAACCGCCACCTGGTCGCCGAGTGTTGCGTACGTATACAGCATCCCGTTAAGGCTTTCACTTCTATCATAACCTTAAAGTTCGACTCGGAAACCTCGCGCGAAAATTCGAGTGCACCTCACGAGTGTATTGGCGATTTACAACACGAACACGGCACTGATACATTGTGTGTGAGTGTGTAACCGCGCGTACACGTAAACAGTGCCGTCGGCAAAGCAGCCGAAGAGCCGCGCGTCGATAGATCAGTTGGTTTGACAGCCACGTCGAAAATTAACCGCGTCGTGCGCGGACAAGGTGTGTCGAGGTAACCTGGCGCCGATTTATCCAGAGTATCATCGAGAATATTATTTACGTTGGTCTACATACGACCGACTTACGTTTCGTTGAACTATGGGACGAAGGGTGAAAGGTAAACGACCGTCGTTTCGTTCAGCGATCGTCGTGTGACTTGTTTACGCGTTTTTGCCTTTCGTAGATTGCAACTCGTTTTGACTTCGTTTGTCAAACCTGGAGTCTGGTATTGGGAGGGGAGGGAGATAAAACCGTGGCTTCCGTGGATTTAGATAAAGTGTTACGATTTGGAAACACAGACGAAACTATATACGGTGCAGGAAGTGGCGAATGGGCGGTCTCGCGACTGTTTGAGATGGAAGTGAGTAATAGCTGAGTAAAGTGACCGCTGTATTGGTTGTGATGATCATCGTACGGCCATAAACTGTCGCCCGAGTGATTCAATTGCTACCGCAAGCTGACCCAGCAGCAACGATGCATCACTACTATACGCAAGAAGACATAGACCGTGTTGGTAAGTGGAAGTTGGGTTAGTTTAATGTTTACCAGTTTGCCTGCGAGCCATGCTTTTAAATTTAATATAAAAAACAAGATGAATTGTTGTATTTATCAAAATTGGTTGTTTATTTTGGCTGAGGATAATTTATTTCTGTTTTCTTTCTTTCTCAATTTTTATGTTTGAGTTGAATGTCTACATTGTAAGTTTGCATTGTGTGTTTATTTCTTTCTTTCTGTGAAGAACTTTATTTTATCTTTACGTTAACCTACAAATTGCCTAAATCCAATATACGTAATTATGTTTAGAAAATATTTAACAGCATCCTAAGCTAAATGAAAAGTTTTTTCCAAAATAATATATTTTTCCATCCAACTGTAATTTAACCTAAAAATTCACGAAAAACGGCGAGGTATCTAACATAAATCACATCTTTCATTTACAAAATATGAAAGTCAATAACAAAATTCTACAAGCTAAATGGTTAACCAATCATACAAATAATTTACTATCGTTAGCGAATTCATAATTGCCCGATGATCGTCGTTGAACGATCGATCGTACGTGACGAGGTTAGGTCAATGGGTCCACTTTTAACTTTGACCCAAAACTGCACCTGTTAAAGGTGATACTGGAGAGCAACGGACGCTGTATCGAAACACCAGTACCGAAATAGGTAGCGTTGCTAATTATTCGGTGGAAAAAGCGCCAGCTGGAGAATTGTATACGATTACAAAGTTTGTCGGGCTGGGCTCCTTAAGCGATCCACGGCGCGGCGACATCGCCGATTTACAATGCAAATGCCGGACGTCGGGTAACTTCGTAGAATTATCGGTCAAATCGCAAATTTCATCCAGGCCCGGGGTTCCAGCTGTAAATTGTTCGTTCGCGTATTTACACGGAATTAAAGCCGCTCCTTCGAGACCGCTCAAATTACCTTACGACGTCATCTAATTTGCCGAGTTACGCCACGCCAGACGTATCGCGGTAAATGGAATTCGGCGATGCGATTGTCGTAGTTTTAGCTGCTTGCAACGGTGAACTATAGGGCTAATAGACGTTGCGGTAGTTGTTGCCGCTGTTTCTGCTACGAATATTACCATGTTGTGAACTAATCCCTCAAGCGGCACCAATCGACACTCGATGATACGCCATCCTATATACTCCACTATTATTAAGTTAAAGACAAAAAATAGTATCTCTTATGAAATAAATGCGTACTCAGCATTGCCTTCGAATAGGAACGAAACTACATGAAGGGAGGTGCAGTAGATCTCGGGACACGAACCTCCCCTAATATTTTCGTCACGGTTATATTTTTTTTCTTGCGCCCCTCCGCGACGGAAAAACACGCGCGCGGTATTCTTAACATTAACGCGCCTATTTGGGAAATGTATGCAGGTTAGATCCCAAGCGTACCGGCCACCCCTTGTACCCAGGATTATATTAGGTCCTTCAGGCTTTCCGCGCGACTCTCCGACGGAATATAAATTGGTCTGGATACGATAGCGACGAAATGAAGGAATGGAATAAAATTTGCAACGTCTTTTTCCGCGACAAGCGCATCGATTTCGCTTTCCAATCGAAGAATAAAAGATTCGCGTTCTGGATCGAGTACATGCAAATCACCCTCCCAGTTTGTTCAAAACGATATTCGCGAGAAAATATCTTATTGTAGTCTCGATAAGATTTCGTTCAACAAGTAATAAAAATATCTAATGATTAAATATTTTCGTCAAGTTAACGAGTCCTCACCTAACCCCTGTATCTTACCCTACTTCACCGAACAACAACCACTTAAGTAACCATCCCCTCGATCACTCCACGTAATCTACAAACTCTGGCCTTATCAGCCTACTCCAAATCCACAGTACCCCATTGATCCCCCAGTGACATCAATCGAACCTCCGAAAAATCCCACCCATACAAACAGTCCACTGTCAATTGTCTCCACCGCACCGTACACATTCACCAAACGATCAGACCCCGTGAAACGACGTATTCACGCGGAACGCCACTTGACTTCTTTATTCGGTCGCGTAAAGAATGTCGGCCGAATGGATCATGTCCAGGTTAGAAGCAGCGAAACAATAAGAAAAGGAGAACGAGCAGGACAGCGTCGCATTGTTCGCGCCATGGTGGTCGTCGCACGTACGGGTTCCCCGTAACGCATTCTGCTTTAAGGCCACGCTGCTCGTAAGCAAATTAGAATGGCGCACGTGGCTCGCATAAGTCGGCTTCGTGTCTGCGTGCTCCGTGTGGGGCGCGTCGAGCTGGATTTGTAAGGCCACCTTCCTCCATTCCGCCTCTCGTAGCCGTGACGCCAATGGGCTTTTCTGCCCGTGTTCTTCTCGCCCAAAGGGCACGGACGCATCGGCAATTACGCCACTTTATTGCTAGGGTTACGTGTCGTGCATGGAATTAATGCAATCCGCCCAGGCTAGGGTGGCGCTCGCCCACGTTTTTTACTGCGTTTTCACCACGGCCGACGTTTTCTCCGCGTCTCTGCGGCAATGGTCGCGAGTTTTATTCGAAGATTCTTCATGCGCGCCTGGCTAATTGAATTCGAAAGTATTAATTGCGCGCCACTTACCAACGCCTAGGTAATACATATTTAATGCGACGATTCTCGACCGAGGGAAACATTTTTGCCTTTTTTCTCTGATTGATTGTGTGTGGTGGTAGGGTTTCAGTGGAATGCATAGGATCACTACCATTAAGGGACAATGTTAACGCAACATTTCGTTTGCTTTTATTTTCAATCAATTTACAATATGGCAAACCATTGCTTGGTGATCTAGCTTCAACGAATTAAGAAAAAAAATTCCTGAAATTTTCTAAATGGTTGTACGGTAATTCTTAACGAATTCTGTATTTTACAAATATTCTGGATAAGGAGAAAATCCACAAATACGAGACAGAAGAGTTTAGCAATCACGGATCATGCGTTGATCATGAACTACATGTTCAGGAACACAGTAAATCGCGATATGTAAATATCTTACGCGAATCTCATCGAAAGCAAAAAAAAAAAAAAAGAAAGGAAAGGGGAATGAAAAACTTGACTGTGATGAAGCCATGATGCAACCGTGAAATCTACCACGGAAACCAGAACTGTAGTGGAAACGACGAGGCGAGTAAACAAAAATATCAGCGGGCGGATAAAAATGTAAATATCGACGTCGGGAAGGGTTGCGGAATTTTTATCTAAAATGAAATTACGGGGTGGAAGTGCTGGCTGCGTAAATACATTGTAGACGCAGCGCATCGCGTCGGTGGCGCACCCTCGCTCAATTTGAGTTTTATTTATATCCTCCTGGGGATAAAATGGGCATTGCTATCGCCGTGGCCGTCAATTGTGCTCTGTCATCCCTCGTTTCGGCTTTAGTCCGCGGGCTCTTGTCGTGCAGAAACGCGCCTCGGCGCAAACAAGTGTCTCCATAAGTGATCATCGTCCCCTTTAAATTGCAACCATCTCGTTCGTTCGCGTTTAATCGAGGACCAGAGAGAATTGAGGTGACTGTCGCGGCACTAGTGTCGTTTTTCCTCATCTGGGAATAACCGAAGTGTGCGTGAATTAATTTTATAATGAACGCGTTTAAGTTCACTATCGCATTACCTACATCGTCACGTAGTAATAGAATATTATTCAATTTCTGTGCCTGTTATTACTAACTGATATGAGTACTAATAAATACGTGATGTAATAATATAATAATATATACGTATAATCAGTCATCCTGTTACAGATAATAATTGTAAATTGATAGATAATAGTGAATAATAGTTTGAAAAATTATGTTCAGAGATTACTTAGATTAGAATTTCGTTTAATTTAATTTAGATTTGAAGAGGATATTAGTTTCAGTTATTCTTGAGTATGACGTATATCGGCTTAGTATTTTTATTTTTAGTAGTAAGATATCTTAGATGGAAATAATCTTATTTTAACTATCAATGAGCAGTAATAAAGATTTTAGAAATATTCGCCGTAGAAAGCGTTTCTCCTTACCGCCATGATAAAAGTAGAACAAACTACCGTTTATCCTTCGATAGTAGCGCAAGCGGACCACGATGAATCGAGCAAAGTTTCTATCGATCCTGCGAGACGGCTCCATCCCCCATCTTTCCTCTCTTACTGCAAAATTTACATGGATCCTGCGAGAATCTAGGTTCGTTTCTTTCCACGCTTTCCTTGTTTTCCCACTCGGAAGTTTTTATAAGGCGCACACACATTAAATCGCGAGACGACCGTCTGATTACCCACGAGGTCGCAACTGTTGAGAGTACTTGGAATACTCAAGAATATTACTATTATAAATTATAAATACTATCGCAGTTAGCAACAAACAAACATCGGAGACATTATCTCGATATAAAAAGTATTTGTAGCGGCACTCGACAACAAAACTTTCCAACAGTTTCGTCGGTACAAGTATCACCGAAGTGTAAGCGCCGACAGGCCTAATGAGCCATCAATATCCCTACGATCCTTCGCGCGTGATTTTTCGCGTAGAATCATCCCCTTCCGCTTCTTTGCAATTTGCCGCAACGACAAACCTTTATCACACAAACAAATAATACTGTTCCTTTTATCTTCACTAAGTGGCTTCAACTTGGATTAAGCATATCAAACTGAAAAGTAATCTAACAATGGTGTGAAACAGTTGACTGCGAAACAGTGGACAATCAGTGCTTATTGACAGTTTCGTTTCCCTGACATTTACATGTTATCTTCATACTATACTTACATGCTATATTTCTGACGAAACGTGCAAAACTGTAAACATTGTTTCAAAACACAATTATTATAAAATATTCTGTACATTATTAATGTTAATGAAAATGTACTATTACATTTCGTTAATCAGACGTAGCTTGTTGTTACTGTTATCTAATTTTCACCGATCACTTGAAAAATTAGTCGTATTATCGCCTTTTACATAAAATCAGCGGAGTGTGTTTACACTTTTGCACGTCACTGTATTTTATGGACTTTTAATTAAAATTCAATCGAGAAAGTATATCTATAATCTGGCCTATTAAAAACGATCTACCTAAAATACATTATTCATAACCGACAATAGTGCACTATAACACAGCATGAAGTCGAATGAATTCCAGAAAGTCCGTTTCCACGACAACGCCCAATTAACGTTTCCAAAGAAACCTCGTCACGAACGTTCATATAGGTTACCAAGCGACAATCGAGAATCCTTCAGCCATCGAATAAAGTGGTAAATATAATAGAAACTCGCTGGAAACTTTCTCCGTCTAACCTATATAATTCAGTGTCGAGAGCGTACGAGCGACACCAGCGAAGAGGACGCGGAAATCGCTAGAAAATATCGAAGCCTCGTTTCTCTAAAGCGCGCTTCGCACAATTTTTTTTTTTTTTTTTTCACCCCGTTTTCAGCACGGTGTTTCAAACGTTGGAATATCTTCGCTGATGGAATTCGCGCTGATGAATGAAAATTGTTCGCCCCGGCCGTATTGAATTACCCGCCGCGGCCGGAGATCGATCTATGAGATTAACAGTTCGGATTAAAACAACAACCAACCTCGATCGAACAAAAAAAAAAAAAAAGATGAAAAAAGGAGAAAAGCGCGAAAAAGAAAAAGAGAGGAACGGATGAAAAACGAAGGAAAAAAAGATATAGCGCGGAAAAAAATAACGCTTTGACGGATACGATTTATACAACGGCGAAACGAAATATTTAACGATTATATCGCTCCGTACGGAACGTATTGTTCGCGCGTCGATTGCGCGCCGCTCCCGACCAACTCGATAGGCGGCTATATTATGCGCTTGATGGGATTCCGCTTCTCCTATAAAAGTCATCCTTCCCTGGGGGTAAATATAAACCACTTTCCCCGTGGAAACAATGCCGCGGGGTGAGAAAAAAAAAAAGTACGACGTGTATTTTTACCGTCGCGTCGTCGTGTCTTCGTCGTACGTTCGCACGTTTCGTCCTACGATGTACCAAGTATTTAAAATGTGTTAATTCCGTTTGCGCGGAATTACGATACTCGTCAGAAGGAATGTAATTTGACGTGGTGCTAAAGATTCGTAATGTGTTACACCGTTAGCTAGATAGAGAGCTTAAGAATTTGTTTTCAATATTGCAGTAATTAATTTCGATTAGCTTTAAACGAGATCGCAATCTATCTATACACACTAAAGCAGCAACGATAATTTTCCGTGAGATTATGACTTGCTAACTAGTCCGACGAATCAGAGACTGGCCACTATCCTGGCGTTTCCATGAAACAGCATAGATTGAAATTTAATCTTCGCGTGTATATCTGATCTACAGATAATTGTACACGTCGTTATTTCAGAATTCCCTGTATCGCTGAATTACAATTCCGAAATGCTTGCCACTACGAACTAACATTCTCCATAGTGATATTATCTACGCGCACTATTCACGGCAGACCATCCTTCGCTTAGTAACGCTAATAACAAATTCCTCGTATTAAGAATATTATCAACTTCTTAAAAAATAACCTACAAATACATCACTTTTGACTCGACTGACACAAAACACGGGTCGCGTGGTATGCAAACGTTTCAAGTGATAGCTAATTATTAATCGATGATTTCCGAGTGATCGACAGCTGGCGGCGAAAGTAACGAACTCGCCCTTCCTATTTGTTGGGAACGATGAACAAGCAACGGGAACGGTTTAATGTGTAAAACTGCATTTAACTCGATTCCTGGGAAAATGGGTTGGCGCTAATAAGATTCATGCAGGACAAAAGCGGCCATGTAAAACAAGTTACGTGACGACCGTGACGCAAATGCGCGATTCGCCGGCAGCTGGCGCGACCAGAGGACGCTCGTTGCAATTTATCCACGGCCGTACACGAATTTGCCTCCTATATGTAATGCACACTGTTCGGCCCTAAAAGTAAATTCAGCATATCGATCCTTGCACTAGTAATTTTCCTTGTAATTCTACCGTATCGTTCCACCGTTTTTGTCCTTTTCATCTAAAATATTAAATTTAATATAATTATATATATAACATGTATCGTTATAATATTTAATAACGCGAGAATATGTTTCATAGAAATATCGAAATACGTGATACAGCTTGTAAAGCTAGGGTTGTACATAGGTATAGAGCGTAATTTAAATGGAGCTTTTAGAGTTTACTACCATTAATATGGCAACTGTGTTATAGCATTTTGGAAAATGATTACTAAGGGTGTAACCTCTCATTTAGAAGTTGCAGATTACATAGCTTAGAGTATTTTCTTTTTGCTCAAAATTTATCTATATACATGGAATTATTACTAATTAATTATTACTAACTTTAGAGACGAATATAATTAAACTAGGCACTCGGTATATCTACGTTTCTCATTTATCGCGCTCTTCGCTGTTACATCGACGATCGGTGGAAATAATTCGGAGGATGGCGAACGTATTAAAACGCTATCGACGAGTTAACCGGCCCGTTAAATCGTATAATCGTTTGTCTCCGACGCTAATTCACCGGTTGCTCGCGACTGCATTAACGAATCGCATCATTTGCACGGACGTTGTTTAAACGACTTCTCGCTCGACTCATTACATTAATGATATTTTATTCCGGCGCGGTGTGGCTCGTTTGTTCCTGTTCAATTTTGGAATAGCTTGTGCTTTATGCAGCCGCCACCGTCGTGATTTTTGGGGCACACCATGAGCGTTACTATTCATGGAACTTTCGTTACTTTCGAGGAACGTTGCGCCAGGTTTACCGTTAATTGCACGCCGGTAGGTTAATTAACTCGATTATGTAATTGAAAAGCGGCAGCTGGTAATTGTAACGAGCCATTACGTCGGCGTTGCTAATTTGAGTAGGTGACAAATATGACAATGATGTGGATATATGCGTTACTTTCGATACACGTAGTTGTTGACGACAATGAAGCTGTATTAAATTTTTAATCAATTACTCGTTCAAAGCTGTTGGAAGGTGTACACTTTGTTCTACTCCATCGCTGACCCTTTTGGATCATTCGCATTCCTGGCGAAACTTCACACGTACATTTCTCCAAAATAGATATTCATTTTTCCTGAGAAATCTATTAAATATTGAACTTAAAATTTGATTAACTATAACATACGAAAGAGTTCAATAAGTAACAGAATTAGGCGTGAACATAAATAATACAATTTACCTATAGAGAGCTGAATTTTATTCCGAATTTTGTGATTACTATATTATCTCTTATTTGATCTATTTTACGCTTTAAAAAAAAAAGAAAATCAGACAAGAAGCAAGGAGAGCGCATATTATGGAAGGATTCAATCAGAAGGATATTCGAAAAGACAAGAACACTATCACGCCTCAAGCGGCAGTTAGCCCTAACGAACGAAGGAGGAACGACAGCTACTTCCGACTCGTTGCAGCACGGCGATAACGGGAAAATTGGTACAGTGTCGAAGAGAGGACGAGCGGTTCGAAATAACCACGGCTGATTATCATTCGCTTATCGTTTTCATAATTAACATATTAGGAAGAAGTTTCTTGACGGAGGAAGCAAGAAGGAACGAGATAAATGGGGACGGGGCAAGCGGCGGAAGAGAGCGTACAGAAGTAATCTGGACGGGGGCCAGAAGCTAATTCCCGTAGTTTGAGTTGATGAAGAGAACGAGACCATTCCGCTGCGAAGCTAGTTAAAGTTCAGCCACTTCTATTTCCGGTTTTACTCCTAATAGCGGGCACTAAGCGCGAACGTGTACGCACGCGGACACCTACCGTACGTATCAACGTATGTACGTATGAACACGACGTGAACCTCACTACACGGCTGGATATTTCGATCTGCGAGCTGGATAAGAAATTTTGGTAAATTGAATGACCGTAGATGATGTAAATCTACTGGACGATGATAATTAAATTTTGGGTTTGCAAAGGTATGACGAGGCTTCAGAAGGTTGCGGCCGAATCAATTTATTAACAATTCGCGAAACTATGTGAAATACATATTAAAATACATATTAAAAATAAGGAATTTGTGTCGCGAGATTAAATAGCTGATGTCAAGGTTTCGTTAGGTTCCTCCTTTCGGAAGTTTGACAAGGTTTGAGCAAGTGATTTCAGAACAGAAGGTCCTATCGCTATTTTCCTCATCGACCAAGAAACACACAGAAGTCGGTCTCCTTTAAGTAGTCTCCGGGAATATCACGGAAGCGTATCTCGACGAACAGTTTCAAGCTGTCTCATCCCTTAGCTTGTGGATCTCGTATCAGGTTAGAATCAATTATTTCGAGGCACAAACGTCTAGACCCGTATCGATCCGTCTCGAGCCTGGAACGATACGTCGGCAGATCCTGTACTAATAAACATTCATTAGTCGCCAAACCGATAGGATCCTGAGGATATTGGCAACGAGTACGGTTGCTGATGCACGACAGAGGGGTGCGAAACGGGCAAACGTTTGTTGACAGAGAAGGGAAAGTTCGTTCTCTTTCTGAATGGTCGTCTTCTGTGATATATGATGCGAGATGGATCGTTTCAATTAACTGTTGTCGGCAAAGACCAATCTGTCCGATTCTATAAAGCCGAATAATTTGAATAGTGTGAAACTTTTAAAGCCTGTTTGGTGTTTGTTTCTTTGATGACAATTTATCCAATTAAAAGAGTTTCAATAATTGTATTGGCTAGATCGATTTTCCAAATTCAATTATAGCTGTGTTTTAACACGTCCAAGCAAATAGATGTTGCAAAAATTGACAGGTTAAATTTTTGGTAATTGGGTTTCTATAGACGATTACTGTGATTGTATTGGTCGCATAGATAGATTCTGAGCGGCATTTTATCAGAAAGTAAAACTATTTGCGGTAGCGAAAGGGCGCCACAAGCGCTCCACAAGATCAGACAGGCTAAATCGAGATATACGGTTGATCTTATTGCAAACGGGCTTTGCGGAAGCCTCGGTTCCTTTGTGAACAGTCGGAGATTACTGGTTGTCAGTTGCTGTTGGGCTACGAGATCAGAAGTGGAAAGGAATCGGTGCAATGCCTCTCTGTGGATTATTACCGAGCTTGCGCCACCGCGAAGCGGCTGAATAATGAAACGATGTTTGTGAAACTTAATATCGATGATTTTGTGACAATAATCAGAGAAGAAAAGTGTGCTGGATTTCTCTAAAAGTTATTTCGAAAGCGTATAAACTTCCTTCAATTTCGCCCCTACGTTTTCAACGAGAGAATTTATTTTACCTATCTGCCTTCCTATTATATTCGCTATTTCCCATTTTCTCAACTTGTCGCAATGGAAGAAATTCAGTTAGAGAAATGAACGATAAATGAGTGTTGAGAATTGTGGATCTTAATCGCCGAAATAAATGTATAGGAACATTCAGATTACATTTAGAACTGATATCAAAATAGTTTCACATTCATTTAATATGTGATTTACAAGATATTCGTCGATACATATTTGCACGCGTCTCAGTACTCTCTTTGTCTCGCCATCTTCCTCACCACACTACCAACGCAACAGTTGCATTCTTCTGTCTTACGAGACGCTGTGCACACACCTACTCCCACACACTCATACTCATATATGTGTGTCACTACTACGCGGTTAATCTAGTATAGCACACAAAATTACGCATATCTCATAATAAGAATTAAATATCCAAGAAAATAACCTAAGCCCTTCGCACAGTTTCCCTGGTAACATGGCAAACATGCAGGAATCGGTGTACCAGCAGCATCTGAATCCCTTTGCAGCGAGAACCAATGCAACAACAATTTCCGTAGCAAGAAACGCTGTTAATAGCCCGCGAAGCGCGAGAAACGCAGTCCCGACGGCATTTACGTCCGCCGCTAATTGCACCGCAGCTCGCCAGTCCGCGGCTTCGGACGACCCGTTCCCAACTATATTAATCCATCCACACGCTATTCACGCAAGAGAGAGAACAGCGTAGAGAGGGTGTGGGACAAGAAGCTTCCAATGGAAGCAACGATCGTCGATTAACCACAGGCGGCAGCGGTCGTCAGACAATATCCGCGGCTCTTCACCAAGTACTCTCTGTTAACGATCATAACGCATCATGCAAACCTATAAGGGGTAAAGCGGCGATCAGGATGCCTGGGCACGCACCCTCTTGGATTACCTTCGCCGTCCCCACGGCCCGTTGTTTCCATTGGCCGGCCGGTTTTCGTTGCACGATGCACCACGATGGTTTACCCTTCGTCGTCGCCGCCATAGTTCGGTCCTCTTCCATCGTCCCTACCCTTTCAAATCCCGCAATCGAGTGGCAGACTATCGGGAATCGCCCTAGATCGCCATTATCGTTAATCAAGCTGGTGTTTACGGAGTCTTAAGCGGCGCTGTTTGCGCCGCGAAACGCATCCTGCCGCCACGCACACTAGCGAGACGCGCGTTTTACGAGCGGATAGAATGAAGAAGAACGACGAGGTTACGTGTCGATGCGGGATATGGCGGAAGATGGCGGAATTGAGTTGCTGCAGGTCGCTTCAAGTGACCTTTAACGTTTAATATCGAAGGAAATGGCACGGGGCGTGGAAAAATTATAGGTGAAGGGGCTTACAGGTGATTCTGTACTCTTCAAAATAAGTTACTTTTTATTCTTTATACAAGATGGTTCCAGCAATTCAGTTACACTATGTTTATTTCAAGCGAGAATAACGAAAAATTGTGAAGGAAAATTTTCCACCATTTAACAAGCTTTGAGAAATTTCCCCGTTAGATTGAGCAAATATAATGGACCATAATTTGTATATAGACATTATCGCTGATAGACAAACTTCGTTCATGACGTACGAACGTTCACACAAACTTCTACGCAATTGCCGCATTCCAATTTATTCCAGAATTTAAGCTCACGTGTTTTGAAACATCCTGTAAACGTGCTGGGAGATCTACCCGTGGAGAAAAAGGTAACCGTCGCGCTCCAGAGATTCCCTGGCGGACAGCCAAACACCCAACAACCAAGAAACCCTTAGACTCAACTGTATCCACTCCATCCATGGACCTAGCCATCCAGCTCTCCTCTTTTTCCCTTTCCGTATCCGCTATCTCTCTCTAGCCACCGATCCCTCCACCTGCTGGCCTCCCAGTTCTTTGCTCGCATCTCTCGCTACCGAAATTCCATTTTCTAACGTGCAACGCTGCTCTCTCCACCTCCGCTTCTTCTTGCACGTCCTTTCGACTGTCACTCCAACTGCTCGCTATCGCGTCGGTTATCACTCTCGTATCCACCGCCTCTATCCTTTCTTTCACTTTTGATTCTCTCCTCGTTTCGTTTCGTTTCCACTTGCTTCTCTACTCTTCCATTCTCTCGTTGAGGTAGATTCCTGCATTTCCTTAGCTAACAGGATTCGATCGCTCTTGTTAAGACGGTGCGCGACACGATCGGGTCATGTCACTTTGGTAGAAGACGATGTTCCAGGGTGTGCGGTATAAATTTACTAACGAAACGTACTTTTCGACCGACAAAATTGATACAATGAAATTGTACGGTGAATTTCAGTGAAAATTCTATCTTTTAGAACTAAAGAATTTCTGCAAAATGCATCGATGAACAAATATAAGCGCAGTAAGATAATCGGTCGTACGATCGATGGAACGAAGCAGCCCGTGTCATTAACCGTACTGGTGCATCGACCCAGTTGTTGCCGCGCCATTAGCGGATAATGACACTTTTTCGAGCGGAAGTAGACTAGCTAGATCGGCGTCGATCGTTCCGCCCGTTTGGTTGCGAACGTCTTCGAACGTTGTTACTATTTGAACGAAGGATAAAGTGTCTTGAGGATGGTTTCATCGAGTCAGAGATCACCAACCTTTATTTTGAACGATTTTATTTTTACACGAGATTCTATGAATCGGGATATTTGGAGTTAATGTACTTCCTAAGTAGAGTTCAGGAACTTTACAGATTTCTAATGGCCATACGTAAATACATCGAATTATTCAAGCCGAAATTACATATTTATATTTATATTTCTTGATCTCCAAGCTTCCATATAAAAATCTAAACTTCCAAAGGCAGAAATGTTCTCTTCGACCGATTTAACAATCGTTTCCCATGCAACGATTTTCAATTTTACGGAAACGAAGAAAATATCGATCGAGGCAGCGTTAAGATGACGAGCCAGCGTTTCTAACAGCGGACGTCGCGATTTTTCACGGTGAAAATCGGCCGGAACACGAAACCACCGACGGAACTGGCAATTTCATCGAGTCGAGCTTAAACAGTCACGCGAGATGATTGATCTTCCCTCCCGTTGCCGATACGTTCGTTCTCCTGAAAGAAAAAAGAGGAAAAGAAAAAGGAGGGGGGAAAAAATAGTGTCAATCGTTCGCGATGTTCTGCATCCAACGGCGGACAGTTTGATCGATTCGAGGAGCGTGCTCGAACGGGTGCAGTGAATTTCGGCGTTTCAAGCGTGCATCAATGTGATATTGGCCGAAAACGGGTAGCTCTTTCATAATATTTCCTGAATTTGTAGAGTGAAATAGAGAAGACTGGTTTGAGCTTCAAGAGCATGAGATTTTATTGCGCGACGACTAAAGGGAATTTTGGACGATGTTTAGCGAGGAGCAGGATTATTATACGAGTGGTCTGGGAATTTCTGATCGTTGCTTAATTTGTAGAATAACGAGCAGAATTCTACGCATGAACAGTAGTTTGGATCACAGATTGACGTGTATTAGTTAAAGTTTTTCAAGCTTTTGAAAATTTTCATACCAGTAAATATCGTTCTACCTTAATATTCAGCCAAGAGAAATATGTTTGTTAATAATTCTACTGTAAATAATCACCAAAGAAACACGAGAAATTTGCAATATTAGAAATTGCAATGTGTACTCTCTTCGGAGGAACGTAAAATATCCACTACATCATACTCGTAGCGCAATTCATCTAAAGAAGTAGCAAACGTTCAGGAACAAACAAAGACATCTACGATGACAACCCGCAAGATCGATGAAGGATGTCAAAGACATAACCAGCGCAAACACAGTACAGCATGAAAATTTACACACGTGCACGATCAGAATTCCTTTCGCGCGGATTCGAAGGCGAATAACGGTAAAACGACCAGCCGAAAATACCGACGCATTTGAGGACGCTCAAGCGCGCCTTTCTCCCCTTTCAGAATCGTTTTTCAGTCGGCAATAACATTCCAGGAAAAAAACAACCACGTAAAGCACTCCTCCTTCGCGAGCAACCGAACGCTTCCCAACGAAACGAACTACCAATGACGACGAAAATCACTTCTCTACCACTGGTCAAAGGAAAATACGAAATATCGAAGCACTTTTTGATTGTTTCTAGCTATGTTCTTCGTTCTATTGCCATGATTGCGCGATCTGTATCAACTCTATGTACAATAATGTACATGTAAGGCATGTTAAACAAACAGAAACGTAAAAGTAAATTGAAGAAATATTGTATTTCAACGAAGAAACTTCGATATTCAGTCTAAACAGAATTATATTTTTGCAGAAATTGCAGATAAACTTTTATACGTAAGTGTATAAATCTGATGGCTAGAAGGAAGCTCATTCGTTGAGCACTTTCGCTTAACTTTGTTCTTCTTCGTGTAATTCGAACGCTTATATATTTATACAGGGTGGTTGGTAACTGGTGGTACAAGTGGAAAGGGGGTGATTCTACGCGAAAAAAGAAGTCGAAAATATAGAATAAAAATTTTTCGTTCGAGGCTTTGTTTTCGAGAAAATTGACTTTGAATTTTCGCTCGGTACGCGTGCACTTTATCACGTCTCGTTATAACGGATCTCACTGTAGATCGTTGTCTCGATGGAAAAATTAAAAAATTAAAAAAAAAAATTTTTATTCTATATTTTCGACTTCTTTTTCCGCGTAGAATCACCCCCTTTACGCTTGTACCACCAGTTACCAACCACCCTGTATATATTATATGTTTAACGAGCGGTTCTTCTTCCAGCTATCATTTACGAATTAATTGCACATCGCACAAATATTGAGGTTTGTTAGTATGGCATGTCTGTCATACGATTGAACAACCAGCGTTGGACTAAGAGTTGCTGGTACTTCATCAGAAGATGTCTTTTGCGGCTATGTAGTTTTTATTTGTTAGAGCGCTTACATTCTTTGATGTAACTCAGACTGTCTTACATTTTCCATTTAAATACGTTTTTAGTGTCCATTTGCCGGGAATGAGAGCTCCGAGCACTCTCTTGTCGTATTATGTGAAACAGGATTGGACGAGTGAGCAGGAAGCTGAAGAATTAAAGAAAAAAAAGCAATTTGAAACTGGTAATACTGAATCGCATTATAAGTTTCACGCATGTACTTAACGACTCGTTTTCGGTAGTTTTTGCGCGGCGTTACGGCTGTTTACGTGCGTGAAATGACCGGTGACCGCGTGTCTGACGCGCAACAATTTATGCTCGTTGTTACAAAGGGCGGCGCGTTCTAGCTCGATCTGTCACAGTGTCTCTCGCGTGCAACGATCAAAGCCTTTGATCTCGACCTGGACCCTCCGTCTGCAAATGACGCCGTAATTTCGATCGCAGCTGCGAAGGTACGTAAGGTTCAGTAGTTCTACATTCCTCTGATCGGCCCTCTATCGGTTCGCGTAACAAACATCTCGCGATTCTGACAATGGACTCCTCACGCCGTGTTACGTCTTTGCGTCCACTTACGCGCTGCTTTGAGAGTGAAATGTGTTTAACTGGATTGTTTGATCCCTGCAGAATGGCCAGCATGATTTGTGACATTATCGAGAGACAGCTGTGGCTGACAGTGTCGACTAGAAATGACAGTTTCACATGGTATATGTATTATAATTGACCATATTATTTTTGTGCAAATACTCGTAATACGTAGCTTTCCGCTTGCTTCACTATCAATTATGCGTTTTTCCATTTCTCAGATAGAAAATAGAATGAACAAAGGTTAATTTGTAGCTAGATCTAGTAGAATCCAGTAGAAATTCAGGCATAACCTTAGGTGCAGGTTTGCAGGACCTTTTCATATCAAATGTTTCATGATTTCTGAACAAATTGAATCGTTGAACAAAGTAGCAAGGCTAATCGTCAGTTGTTCGATTCGTTATTTGTTCAAGGTCGAAATTATCGCGACTGAATATCTCAAATAATTGATCAGAAAAAAAGATGACCGCGATCGTTAGAGTCAGCGCAACGTGCAAAACTATGCCAAGTTGGTAACTACTGCGTGTGATTTGCATAAGCAAATTTTACGCGGCATAAATGTTTCAGCGAGTCGTAAATTGGATTAAGCGAACTCCGTGGAAATTAACCGTACAGTTTTTAGCCAGTGCAGCGATGCTGCCTCCGCGGACTCGAGGTGTTTGCTAAGATCATGTTTGTTAAGTCAGCGTGCTCGCGCGTACGCACAACCTGCTTCTCAGGTTTGCTCTTCATAGTTCGTAAATTCTCGCCGTATGAAAGAACAATATCAGGAACAGTACGTGCACATGATCTCGCGATTAGTGAATGTGCAGTAGTAGCTGGTACGTACGCGGTATCTACATATATCATTGAATATAGCGAACATTCTGTATATAACGATATACGGTATGGGATATCTCACAGAAGTATGCTGATTAGAGATACGAAGCAAGTTTGTCTTGGTCCATTACTAACCGGCTAGGCTTTAGCAGCGTTAAATTTTTAAACAAATTTGCAGAAGATACTGTATCGTGAAAATTAATAATGCTAGTCAGAATTGAAAATAAAAATTATTATATCTGATAGTTTACTCTAAAGACTGTTTAAACATTTACCATATGTGAAATTGTTATAAGATAAATTATACAGAAATTAAAACGAACTGCGAAACAACTGCATCTTCAAGATATTAGAAAACGACCAATGCGTACGAACGCAGTTCGATGAGTTGTTAGTAAACACGAACAGGCTGTGAACACAAGGGAGTAGTATAATTGCACTGTACAGCTGCACGAATGGTCCAGTTGCATCGGATAGCTTGTGCAGTTCTTATCACGGGACTGTTCGGTACACACGTGTGACTTGAAAGTCAACACGGGGGGGAAACAATCGATATGCACGTTCATTGTAATATCTACTCAAATAACAAACAAGATATTTCGTTGGAAATACATGTTTGATAGGTGTTATCTAGATGGTCAATTCTGACTCACATACTTCAGTCAATGTGGTACCAATGGTCTTTAAAATGAAGGTCATTTGTTCATCACTGTAGAGATCACACTGACTTATTTTGATCGTAATCAAAATAATTGATATCATTGGTTGATAATATCGTAAACAAAGTTATATACAAATAATAGGAATATTAGCTTGTTAATTTAGAAGTCTAAAGGAACATCAACAAAATATTATTTGCTAGTAGTAATATTTATTCTTCCAAAGGATATCTATTTTTTATTGTTAAACATCTATTATTGGATATCTCGTATTTACGGATACGGATCAAATAATTTTTTACTTCTCTATTTACAAAGTTTCATTAAAATCCGGGAGTAAAACATTTTATGCGATTCTCTTGTCAAATATTTTCTCTCATTCCAGAATACGAATAAAATTTTTCGAATAATATTATGTGCTCTATCCTCTGCACAGAATTCCACATTTTATTTCCAAATAACCTTCTATCTAGCAGTATTTTATTTCCTTCTCAAATATTTTTTGTCATTCATAATATTATGCGCTCCATCGTCTATGGAAAACTCGATATTTAATATTCGAATAATTTTCAAACGTTCGATAATTTCCATATATATCCTGGTGTGGACTAGTCAAATTTAAGAACGTTCTTGTCCAGCAAGATGGCGCGCGCGCGCGCGCAAGTATTCTGCTTTTGGTAGTTCGTAAATCCTGGAGATTCGAAAAGAACAATATCGCGACGACGATTCGTCATGCTGTTGTGTACCGAAGCGTGCCCTGAGGATCCAGAGAATTTCGTAAAAATCCTGGAACGCGAGGACAGTGACGAATTGCCGGGCAGATAAAGGGGCGAAAGACGTCTTGAAACAACCTTGCCTCCGGTCCGATGAAGACGAAACTTTGCTGCGTCGAAGCGCAAGAAGGAACGTTAACCTCCTTTCTTCTGTTCGCTAATGACTCGCCGTTCAGCTTCAGTAATTTTTTTCTTTCTCCAACCAAACTTCTTTGTTTCCTTTTTTTTTTCTTCTTTCCTTTTTTCTATCCCCTGGTTTCAACGTTTGGTTTAATTGGTAATTTCAAGAAGAGACTTCAGACTTGAACTCTGGTATTCTATTCTTCTTGTGATGGGTGATGGGTGATGTGTTTAGGTGTTTGCAGGAATGATTTCATGAAAATCTGTTTTAACTCGCAAAGTTCATAACAATTGATACATTACTGTACTTAGGATCATTTAGAACTTTACAATAATGATCTATGCATGTATCTTCTGATGCTTGACGCATTGCTCGTTATTTTTTCCGCATAAACAAAGAAACAATCTACCTAACCTCACCACGCCACGCGTCCTAACCTCCAAAATCAGTTCCTCTCAAGCACTGGTGTTACCACTGAACTCTACGTAATTTAGAGTTCAGTGGGTGTTACCGACCGAGGAACGAAAGGTAAGACGATCGACTTAATCCATGGAAAGCGTTTATGGTGTTCTGAAGACAAAAAGTGCAGCGGCTGATTTGGTCCGATCGATGGAAGAACGTCAGTAGCAGCTACATTAGTTATGAAGTCATTAACTATACAGATAAAGGGAACGTCAGTTCGCAATGTTCCACGAACTAGAATATGCATGACATTTCGAGCCGCTGTTGGCTTCCTGGGACTGTGCATGAAGGAGGGCAGAATTGAATTGCAACGTCAGACTGACATCGACCGGGAAAGAAGGCTTAAAAATTAACCAGCAGATCCGACTCTCGGTGCGCTAATACGCGTTTCGATGCAGATTTCGTGGCGCTGTTGTTGCTTTTCTTGGTTATATCGATGTACCTCGTGTTTAATAATACGATACTTTATGCTCAAATGGATATAGTACTTCTTGCTTCGAATGTAAGGGCTAAGGGAATTTTGAATGACATTGGATGCTAGAAACCACTACGCCAAGGATTATAGTATGTATAATAAATAAGCGATGTGTATTCGTTTATGTACGTTGACATCAAAGAATATTAAAGAAGTATGAAGAGATGTTTGTAGATAAAAATTATCTGGGAATACTCTCACAGCTCTGTGCTGTAAGGTATACTTTTCGTTTGATGTTTCGTAGATTGCAATATACTGATATTATTCCTTGAAGAGGATGATATAGGTTTCTACGAACGGTGAGTGAGGTTAGGAAACTTTATGGAATCCTAACCTCCATTCTATACTGTGCTTCTTTATTATATCATACTAAAATGGAAATATTTCTATAAAATAAATATAATCTTAATTCTCAACTGTAGAATGACATTTCGGGAGTGTTATTGTACATTGATGATATAGGAAAACTATGTTGAACCTAATCTATAAGGGGAAGCAAGTACACCTTTAGAACGGTCTGCGTAAGCTCGTAAGGAACCGCGGAACTATAATTCGTGAACACTGGGGTAAAAGTCTGGCGACTCGTATCTAATAAATTCAATTATCTCGTGGCGGCAACGTAGGTCAAGTTGCTGCTACTAGCGAAGATCAGCCGCTATGTCGTAACTTCTGACGCTTGCCCCCGCTAACAAGACGCTAGTTACGTGGTCGTTACTTTTACGGAAGTTGCTCGTTGTTAATCTATAACGGCGGAAACGCAGGCCAGCGTCGGGTTTCAGTTAAGTAGCTGATTTTCTTCGCCTCGTTACCGGCCTCGTTACATTTCAATCGAGCCAATTCTGCGTGCCGTAACGCGAGAAATTGTACGTCGCTGCACTGGTTAAATTATCATATAGTTCGCCAGCAAATCAAAGATTCCTAGCTTTCCTAACTTGCTCGGATTTCTAAATTAAGTTCTATATTATTTAACGTTTAGAATGGTAAAATATATTTGCAATGGATTGTATTTAGGGAAGTTGGTACTTGAGAATTTAGAAGGAAAGGTTCAGAAATTTACAATACAACGGGTAGATCTATCGTGGACTATACACCCAACGATAGTGGTTAAATTATAGATTGGTTAACTGTACAACAAATCACGATATGTATTTTGCGAATCACAAAATTACAAATTTCTACTCTTTCGTCGATCCTATTTCTATAAGTTCAGCTCTCGTAACTTTGCCGCGCGTCTAAAATCGTCCCAACATTCACAAAACTGTTCACCTGAATTAGTTACAATAGGATGGATTAAACACGTTTCCGTTTGTTTGTTACAGAGTACTTGATGTCAGGGAATCCACGGAGCTACCCGGCCCGGTCCCCAGGGGTCGCTTCCACTCCGACCGTAACCAGGTAAGTGGTAGTAGGAGGTAGACGCGACGAATTTCCCACGCGAGATCTCGATCGAGAGCGTCGCCCGGCGCATCCATATTCGAGAAGGCAATAACACAGATTTCCGCGTAAGCCAGATCGCGTAAGCGGATTTTTCGCGCGGCCGCCAACAAATCCACGAGACTTATCGGTTTACCTAGTTGCCGGATTTCGCATGGTTGAATTAAGCCACGAAAAATCGACCGTGTTGTTGACTCTGCTTCGAAAACGCGTCCCTCGATCCGTCCCGAGGAACATGAAATCAACCGACTCTTCTCTGCTTCGCCGTTACGATCGATCCAATACGAATCATTTACGATTTTTCCCGAAATACGACCGACAATTTGAAATTGATTTGGCGTAGGAGGCGCAGGTGTACTTCGGACAGTCGATTATAGAATTAAGTTGCTTTCAAACTGGTTCTTTTCGTCCCCCAATTTTTTTTTTTTTTTTTTTTTTTTTTGTTAGAATTCTTGGTAGGGCGTGGTGTGATCAGTTTTCGTTTGATCTATTAAAGTACGCCATTTCTTCATTAAGATGAAAGAATCACGAAAGAATATACAGAATATACAGAAGGCGGTCATGAAAGAAACAGATTGTTCGTAAATAATCTTCACTTGTGTTAAATTTTCGTTGTCAACTTGTTAAAGCAATAGCGTTATCGAAATGTATTGTGAAAAGAAAAACACTACTTGGCAGGAGAGGTTCGCTATTGACTGAAGAGGAGGAAAGAACACTTGCCGTGACCGTATGGAAGAACATTGTCATTGATTTATTAAAGTGTCTCAACGTTTTATACTATATTTCAAATATATTCCAAGATACAAATGGTACAACTCTCGCAAGTAGTTGTACTTAACTAAAATAAGTTTTGTCCTATGGCTGTATAAACTATTATTCGTTTGTTACTTTATCTTATATTTCTTCTTTTCTGCCTAAAGTCTGAATATTCTGTCACTTGGATATATCGTACATATCAAATGATATTTCTGTGAGCCACTGTATATCCTATCCTACAGGATACTACAGTAACGAAGAAAAAAAACTAGCGAATAGTCAACATAACAGCATTCAGGGATTTGATGTTAATTTAACGCCAGACGCGTCCAACTCGTTCAACACTTGGCTGGTCTGTAATACGAGCTACGATATTAGCGACGTGAAAACAACGGTATCGAACCGCAGAAGTGCCATTATCCACCGCGAGGCTGTCGTTTACTGTCTCTCTAACGATTACAAATCTTTGGCTGGCCACTTTCGGCAATTAGCGAGTCATTAACGGTTCCCTGAGCTCGCGTTCGCCGTGCCAATAAAACCGACGCACGAAACCAACGCGACAATTTCGAATTCGCCAACGGCGATTCTTCCAAACTCTGGTGGCTCGTGGAATTTTAAAAGAATGGAGAAGTTGAGAATATTCAAATCATTCGGTTGAATAGAGCTCGAACGTGATCGGAAGAGCAATAACCGCGAATAAAATTATCGACGAACGGACAGGGACGACGATTCGAAGACATTTCGATTCAAATGAATCGAACTTTTAAAATATTTAGTACGTCGTCCTATGGATCTCCCCTCCATTTTATGGGGTGTCCTTCTTTCTTTGCTTTCGTAGATTTGTTCGTCGTTGACGATGCATATCGAATTAGGCCGCTATTTATTTTGTGTCGTTACTTTTATTGCGCTTCGAGTAGATTTATTGGTTTTTTAGATTTCTAGAGTATTTTTCCTTAGGAAAATTGATGGAAAACTGTCGAGTAAGAATTTTAGTGCGTAATATTGTAGCTTTAAAAATAATGTCGAATTTGTAGAAGAATTCGAAGTTTGGTTTTATTAATATTTTTATTATTATATATTTATTAGTTATATTTTATCGTATGAGAATAAATATTCGTGCACTGAAATAAATTCTCGGAACTCTGTGTTCTATGCTCTGGAATCCGGAATATAGTACGTTGATCAATTGATATTAAAATTTAAGATTCTGAAACGTTAAGGGGTTAAAAATGATCATTTATATACTACTTTTATGTTATTTTTAGCCGCTGAACATGGTAGGAAAGTTTGTATAGAAACCTGTGGGATACTCCGTATACGTATTGGGAATATTCCAATAGTCGAAGCTGTAGCATATAATATTATGTACATATAATGGAAACGTTCCAATGCATTAAAAACAGAGGATCATTGAGTAAATATTAGATCGATGCGTATATGAGATGTCGTTTCTTTGAATTTGATGGGTCAATGCCGCTCATTAAATTTTATCATATCATCACGCGTTATCAGCCAAGTTAAGAAATATGAAATTTATTCTGACACATATATATCGAATTTTAATGAGTTTTGTAATAGCCTTCATTATCAACTTTCATAAATAAAATGTACATGATATTTAACAACGTATGAGAATGTTATTTCATAAATTATTTTATAAATATGATAATTTTTTACAAATTTCATAATTTTGCCAGCCATATAAATCATTATATACAATATATATATATATATTATATATATATATATATATATATATATATAGACAAGCATGAAAACAAATTAATTAATTTCCTTTTCTGTTTGAGAAACAACGAACCTAATTTAGTCTCTTAAAAAATTGTTTAATGAAAAACAAAAGTTCGTGCAGGGTGGCGTGCATGATTTTCCACTGGATGTACAAATTTCATATTCTTATTGTTTCCCTGATATTTCACAGAAGAGTAATAGTCCGAGAGGAATGAATTTGCGCGCCGTTTAAGTGATATTTAAGTACGACTTAATGGAGTTATACTCGCGTTTAAACGGATGCAGTGTGAAACGAGGTCACAGCCGAATGATTCTGAGCAAACCTGTTTAATCGTGCGGTTTATGTAGTTTTTTTCAACCGGAGAAACGGCGCGAAAAATGATCCCTTCTCGTGTAATCGAACTCGTCGTTTCAATCGATTAAATATTAATTCCCACTTTTCGACAGTCTCCTACAATCCAAAAATAACCTACTTGTATGGAACAGAGTAAATTTCGAAATATTTGTTCGAATGTAACGAATACTCGGAAGAGAAATAACAACGAAAAGTTATAAATATGAAAAAAGAAAATATACGTACCAGTAAAAAAAAAAACAAATTCAACTTAGATAACCGTTACCAATAACGTGATATAATCCGTATAGAGTTCCAATGAACCATTCACGATTTCACCCCCTATACATCGGCCATTTCTGCTCCACAATATCCAGCTCCATTATTCGATCCACTAGGTTCACCAAAAACCATCTACGAAAAGCATTCTCTGGTCAAATTAAATTCCGTTCCTTCCAGCGATATTCGTAAATCGAGTGATGCCGTAAAAACATCGGTCCCGAATCTCGATGTCTCGTGGCTCCATCTGCGCGGCGAATAATTCCAACAGCGAACTCGCGAAACTTTCTTTTTTTTTTTTTTTCTTCCACCTCGTTCCACCACGAAAAATAGTTGGGCCATCGTCGAACAATGGCGGCCTTTACCGGCCTCCCCTGACTCTCGTACATTTTTTTTCCTTTCCTCTCTTCTTCGGAGACGCGTTCCAGCCGGGGTTGAAACGTCGAAGAGAGGAAAGGCCATCCGTGTCACCGGAAACGACGGGTCAGCGAGACGGAAGGTACTCTGTTGCTGAGGCAACCGGCAGCCGAAAGGACACACGCGTGTCCCTCGCCAAAGGTTTCATCCTTCCTCCCGCTGTTCCACCGCATCCGTCGGTCCTAACCTCACTTCGTGTCTCTTTTTTTCTCTCCACCGCTTTCGTAGAACGTGGATCGTTAACGACTCTCGCTGTTCAAGCCAGAGAGTGGTAATGATCATTGATGGTGTCTCTCGTGCTGCGAATTCCTTTACAATTCTTCCTTACAATTTGCTTGATCTTGACGACTAGAAGTTTGCTAAGATATATTAATGCGATTCGCAAGTCAAACTCTCGCTGCGAGGATAGGTTAGGTGAAGTCTGACTGAGAAACGGATTTTACGTGGCTATTTCACATAGGGTGTTTCCGAAATCCTACTACAACCGAGAAGAACGTGATTCTGTACGTAAAAGTCGAAGATGTAAGATAACATTTGTCTCGTACGACGCGTTCCGTCTTTGTATATAACCATTTTCATTGTTTCGCTGTCTAGAAATGTCTCATATATTTTTGGATATATTTTCTATAGTTTATGAAAGGGATTATGTATCGAATGACAGAACTTGGAAGTAAAATATTATTCGTTAATTAAATATGCAAAACCTTGTAAAATAACGTAACGTGTTTTGATGCGTTATTATCCTTTCCAAACAATGGCGCAACCATACTTTGAATGCGAACGAGTATATTCATGTTTTACAGGAAAGTAAACACATTCCTTCGTGAGAATAAACACGTTGCCGCCAAACCGCCTGCACGTACTTACGTAATTCGTTATATTATTTCAAGAAGTATTTCTTTACCTCTGTCGGTTTTATACTACAAATGGTTTCTTCTAACTTTTCTGCATAAGCTGCACGCAATAACTAAAATACCTTTGAAATTTACCTCCTCTTAACGTTATTCACATACAACAAACATCATCGAAGTTAAGTTAAAGAACGAAGTTTCCTGTTAGCTTTCGAGAACTTTCGTCTACGGAAAATTGCCAGTGTTTAAATTGTGTATCGCGTTTGTATTGGTATTCACATTTACACGATACCAAGATGAGACACTTTAGATTTGCAAAATTCAGAGGATAATTTCCAATATAGACGTCGATGTAACCATCTTCTGTTTCAATACGATCGAACAAAGGCAATCGTCGTTAGCACTTATCACATATTAACTGAAGCAATTTCGCTAAAAGAACCTCCGTCCGCACTCGATCGAAAGTAAAGCCTTTGGATTTTTCTCTTTTCCCGATCGTTGCCGCACCTTATCCATCTTTATCTCCTCGATATCGTTCCTCTCGAGACTCCTGACTGGTGGAGTCTTCGCAAAACAAAAACGAAGACACACACTCGTTATTGTTCGAAGAGAAGGAATGTATCGAGGAAAATGCTTCGCTTATTTATCAGTGTTTCGCTACTGCACGTATAAACCATCTAAACGTTACGTTTCATACATATAAAACTGTTCCAGAGCTTTTAATCTTCTTGTAGGTTGAGTTTTAATCCGAATGCAACATTATTATTATTCATTATTATTATTGTACGCTGTTATTTTTATTTATTAGGTGTTACGATCATGTAACATATATCAAAGGAATAAAAATATTTTTCTGATACTTTTTCTTTTCCTTTCCATTGTGATTTTTTAAATACCACAATATTCAGGTTGTCGGTGAATTTTTATTGTATAAAATTTAGCGAAACCATTTAATTGGAGACTCACTTCTACGCGATTTGTATACATTTTAAAATAAATTACAGTTTAATGTAAATACACAGTACTCGTGCTCCTTGTATGATAGAGAGGAAAATTTTCGAAAAATATTTTCAGTAATAACAGAATACATATGCAATGATATTCGTAACGTTCAAATTTGAAACGTAAATAACTGGAAACGAAACACAAGCATCGGCCGCAATGAAACTCCCGGAATTCAGAATTTCGATGTAGCAAAACTTGCCACGGTGTAATATTTTTGGAACAAATAATGTTGAACCTGCTCGTCGTGGATACAAAAGGTCATGACGATACCGATGGCTGCTATAGTATCGAAGGGTGTACGACGACCATCGATGTTTTACACGAGATCGTGAAATTATGAGGCGCGACGATAAGGCTTCCAAAAGATTTATCGTTAGATACCATCGTGACAGTTTACCTTTCTCTACTGACTTCCCTTTTTAATCGATATCCGCTGCACATTCCACTAGAAACTTTTTGCTTTGTCAAGGAATTTCTTCGACTCTTTCAATAAATGATATTTCGGAAGTACGTAATATTCAAGGAAATATCTTTTTGTTCCGGTAAACTAGATTTATAAACAAAAAACGAATGTTTAAAGTCATACATTCACCTATATAATTGCAATAAATATTTAATCGTGAGTAGAGATTTTAAATCGTAAATAGTTTCCATTCGAAAGCTTCGTTTAAATCGATTCAAGTAGAATGGGCCAGGAAGAGCTTAACGTCTGTGTCATGCATACAAACAACGTTATATAAATAATAATAATTACTAGAGATCAAATTCAGAAGAATTCTACCAGATGTCTGAACCTCCTAAAAATGTCCCTCGGCTATCTACTCGAGGTTCCAGTCTCGCGTCACCTATAGTCAAGGGGTTAATCCCCCCAGACGTCTTAATCTCGGCCTCAATTCACGTGACTCCAACCCTCCTCAGTTCCTCTATCTGTTTCCCTTCTTCTTACTCAGTTTTCCAGCTTTTATGCTTGCGTCGAATGCAGTAACAAAAAGGATCTTACGCCTTTCACGAGACGCAAAACGCGCCCGGGCCCTTATTTTTCTTCTCTCTTCGCTTCTTTATCCCCACCTATGCTTCTGCAAGGTGGCTGAGGGGGCAAGGGGACGTCTCTTTGGTTAGTACGCTCGAAGAAACACGACCGTAATTGCATTACAATATCCCCATTGTCGTTGTCGTGGTTGTTGTTATTGTTATTCCGCAGGATTGTAACGTGTAATTCACAATTCAAGCCTCGCTTGAAATTCGTCGAGGGTAATTGAGCAGAATGTGGCGTTGTGGCTTGTATGGAAGCAAGGAGTTTTTAATGTACGCGCCAGGAAATTTTTTTTCCTTCTTCTTTTTCGTCAGTTGTTTCGTTACTGAGTGGGAAATGGTGGTAGGGGAGCTGGAAGACGGCTGGTTTGTTACTTTTCTAGGACTCGGGTTGATTGCGATTCTTTGAAACTTTGAAATTTCCACCATTCTTCGACAGCTTTACGGCTTCGTACGCGGCACCTTCGGCCTGCCAGACCCGCCACGCGTCTAATCTAATTTAAAATTAGGATTAGAATATTCCCTCGAATCATTATAGCAGTACTCTAAGCGAAATTAGGAATACGTTGCCCTGGATTTTTGTCAAACCATTCCTACGAAATAATTCTTTCAAAAAAGCCTCGTTAGGACGTTTAACAGCGAAACGTAAACACAATGAATTTTCGCTGAACGAGAACGACACTTAACACGAGTCTAATCTAAGTAATACGACAATTCTCAACAGGACGAAAACTTTTACCAATTTCATTTTTATCACATTCGCGTATTGTCATCCGGACTGTAACATTTCCAGGTTAAAAGGGTAAAACAGACCAAGCGCGTTTTCCAGAGGTTAGCAGAACTGAGAACGAATGGGGCCCGTGAAAAAGAAGAATGCCGGGGCCACAGCTAACACGACACTGGCACCTGTGTTAATAACAATCCGCGTGCGCGTGCGTGCACGTTCGCGTGACACCGTGTGATACCGCGACGATAATATTTTTTCAGCAGCGGGCAGCCTCTTGGCCGGTTTACACGGCACAGGGCCCGTGTAAAATTTCACGCGTAAATCCGTGACAAGGGAACGTAATTTCGGCCACGACCATGATCGATATCGCGCGGCGAGAAATAGTCCTGAACAGATCGTAAAATCGCAAAGCCGAGTTCTCGCGTGCTCGCTGATTAAAAGTCGCCAGGTTCTGTCCAGGTCGTTTTAGAATTCGACCTGGAAATGGTTATTTACTCTACTGTGATCATGTAAGGGTCGCTGATCAAAACAGCGAGATACGCCCTTATCGAGTTTGTGGTAAATTAAGAAAGAAAAATTATTAATTGAATACAAGTTAAATTTTGTCTTAACGATATGGTGATCGGTTAGTTTCGATTGGAATTTTGTTTATATGTAGTCACATCATTTTGCACATTGCAATATCATCAAGTGAAATATCACCGATTGTCACAGTCTTAATATCACCCACACTTTGAAAAGCTTTGGAACTATATATTGGGTTAGCAACTAAGTGATTGTCATTAGGTGGTAATGACAAAATCCTCAATCATTTAGTTGGCAACCCAATAGCAAGCACTTTTAATTAGAAAGTTCTATATTCTTCTTGCACATATCTGTTTAAAATTTGAACAGCTTAATTGTTTAAGCCACTATTAAACCATTTTTAAATCAAAGAATGGCATTCGCTGTTATAAACGCGCTAATCTATATTCTTTTCTTGGTGCAAAGGTTAGTGACCTCTGTTCTTCAAATTCGGGACAGCCGTCAGCGTGGAATCGCGCGGGTTAATTTTCGTTTTGCAAAACTTTCTGTCATATTGGTAATTTAAATTCGTAATTAAACAACTTGCGCAACTAATCGTTAATTACGTGGCACGGCACAATAAAACTTCTTAATCAGGATACCGTACAAAAATTAACGCGTCCGCGTTGACGGGTGTCGTGGCCGTCGGAAACGGAAACGCAAGACGAGCACGTCGCGTGAAAATGTTCTTTTTCTACCCACCACTTTTTTTCGTCCTGATGGGAAAATTAATGCGCCATGTTAAGAAGATATTCAAATGTGGCACCGAATCGACGGTAATCGATTTTGACGTTGCCAAACATCTTTTTCTTCATAAACCTCTAACATAAAAGATTATTTTATCGCTAGGACTCGTTTCGTGCTACAAAACCTTCGTAGAAATGAGGTATTTATTTATTCGTGCTTCAGAACATCACATATTCAGGAAATATTTTATTGATACACAATTAATGCGTACGTAATTAATCGCTCATAGTATACGAATTTTTAATGATTCAATCGTAGTATTATTACTACTAGACTGTGAATATTTATACAATTTCACATTTTCATGGAGATATCTGAAACAATATAAAACCTAGACAGATATTCTCTTCGTCATTATCATAACAAGCACTTCAATATTTTATGTATTTTTTCATTATATCCATTTTTTAATCTTTGATTTTTCCATAAATGTATAAAAATCTGCAGTCTAATTATTCCGCTACATGTTGAGTTAATGATTACTGGCATCATATATAGCTCGTTATTCGTTAATTTGATCAAAAATGTTCTATACGAGTCACATTATAAATACATTAAAATCCACTCTACATATACACACATCGTATAGTTAATGCATACACTCGTTCAGCTTCTATTTTCGCGTACAGACCATCGAAGCACCAGGATTTCTCGATTGCACCGGTAATTACGGCGTTGCATGTGAGATGCATCGTGATCGGGTGTCACGTGGTCCGCTGACATAAATCCTTCTTCGACAGGGTAGCTGGGACGCGTTTCGCTCAAAAATTTCCGAATGCAGAAATTTGCATCCAAAGTGACGTGGCGTTCAACAGCGCGCACACTTTTTCGTAAACAAATTCATCAAATTGAAATCGAGAAAACGAACGACGCGGAATTACCAAATCACATTTGCTTGTGGTGAAGACGCAGATTTGTTTAATTTCAACTACGGACATTTGCATTCGAACCGTAATTGAAAGATTTTCTTTCTCAATTAAAGGCAATGATCGTGGGAAATTCGACAAGAACGAGACGCAAATTAATTGCTTCGTTTTGTTTAAAATTTTATAATCCCAACCTAACCCCAATTTTTTTATCACTAATTTTTTTATCGAGAAACAAATCGCTTACTTGCAAACCAAAAATTTAATTATCACAACGATATGATAATAAATTCTAATGTAAATATAATAATACTATTTGTAACATGGTCGCATTTTTCTGTTTTCTGCCTTTTGAGCGGTTCGTTCAAATACATCCCTTGGATATCTTCAATTTTTTTCTTCCACCAAAATTTGAGAGTTTTGTTTTTGATTCACCGCTATTAAATACCATGGTACAGAACATACACTAACGTCATATATCAGCGATAGAAATTAATCTCAGTCTTGTATTGTATTTGCCACGAATCTGACAATCAATGTTTCAACCAAATCATTCTGACAACGTCAAATTTTCGAAGCCACTACGTCACTGTTAGCACAGGCATTACCTGACATTGTCAATGAGGCCGTGAATACTTTGAACTGCCGTCCGATTCCCGCTTTGCCAGCCGACTCGGTTTCGCGTTTATAAAGCTCCCTCTCTCCGACCATAAACATTAATCTGCTTGAACACGCGCGCGTCTGTCGTAATTATAATTGATGGTATGTTAATTGCAATTTATGCAAAAACCTGTTCACCGCCGGAAGATATATTACGTGGTTGTTTCCGTGACCGTGGCTCGAACGTCGATGATAGATCTAATCTTTTAGACGACGGTGATTCACTTGGTGAAATTTCTCTTGATCAAACATTTCACCCTTTCCCATGAATGATGCGAATATTCTAAAATAATGAAATCGAGACTTTATTAAAGAGGAAAATGGAGAAGGCCAGGGAAGAAATATCGCAAATATCGAATATCGTTAATATTCCGCAGTTGTATAGTAGAAAATTTTATTAAAACAGAAAATACAAAATAAATTGTAATTTATCGCGTAATACGATGAACGTTTCACTAAGAAAATTCGAATGCTTTCAACAGAAATTAAAGACGACAAAATATTCTGTCGTTTTTTCCTAAAAAAAAGACAAGTACTGATAAGAATGATTTTGACGAGCCCATCGATTGTTGGTCATCCTGAAACGACGTTTATTGTTTCTTGTAATCACACTATCACAATTTCCTTGCCTAGCGAAATGATTCGATGATCGCTCGAATCTTATCCCAGCACGACGCTCTTCTGGAGAAACTATTGACGTAATTAAAAAAATTGCAAAGACTTCCTTGTAACGGGAAGAAAACACTCCATAAAAAAGAAGTCCGCTGAGAAAAGGGCACGCGAAGCGAGCAAGGCTCCAATTTCAATTATCCGCTCTCGAGGAAAACTCTATCCGACACGAGTCCTCTTGTTTTTCTTCTAATGGGCCAGCATCGAATTACCGAGATATTTATTTATCGTGAAGAGTCGCGAGTACGCAAGAGCCGAGATCAAAGCTCACGGATTTCTCTGTTCTTCTTCCTCAACCTCTCGTTTCTCAGACAACAAACTGAGGAGAAAAATGCTTCTGAATTTCAGCTGGTTAAATAATAGAAAATAGTTGATCGAGGCATGTAAATAGACTTTCGTGATACGTGAAGTTCTTGTTTTCGAGTTAGACAATTTATTGAATTATTTGTTAACAATTTATTAAGATTCATACGATTTATTGATACGTTTGTATAAATTTTTATTTCCTTCTTTGCGCATTCATATTTGTTTCCGTGTGCTCGAGTACCTCGAGAGTAAAACAACTTCCTCCGTAATCCTACTAACTCGCTATTTAAATTATTCCACCATCATAATCGCCTCCAAATCTCTGTTTAGTTGCATAATACTTCTTGGATATGGATATATTCCACAAAATTAACCAACTACGGTGAGCTGAACGTACGCAGATTATTGCGCGTCCGCTGTCAATTATCAATAACTCGTTTGCCAATCGAAATTAAACAATTTCTTCTTTTCGTTTTATAACAATTCTTTTTTATCTGAAATCTCTTGACCGTCTTCTTTCTCTTCCCTAAATCCTGCAAGCTTTCAAATCTTCGGATAATACGACGTTACTTCTAATCTCCTACTTACTAATATTATTTTCCTAAATAAGTCGATATTCAGCTAAATTAGGTCACTTGAATTCGAACGATACTTGACGAAGTGATTTCACTTGTACGAACATCAACTTATTTAATACAAACAACGTAAATAATCGGAAGAAGAGTTCAGGAAGCTTGGAAAATCAATCTGATGGTCGTTAGATTATAAACAAGACTAGACGCAGCGCGTCTTAGTAAGTTAGAAGAAAATGGCAAAATGGCGCGGCAGAAACAACGGAGGAACGAAATAAAAGGGAAAAAACAGGGCTGAGAGATTCGCGAGAACCGATATGAAATAGCAGCGGGGAGTCTGCGGCGTGCGTGGTGTACGGAAGACTCGGCGCAGTCAATATTATCGTTCGGTCGAACGTGGGGCGAACGCGAAAGAAAGCAATCGATATACTGGGACGGAGCTAACCTCGGATTCCCGGCGTTATTTTGCGATATCGTCGACTATCCGCGTAAATTTTTCTAATCCAATCCGACCGACTGGATGGCTCTTGCCGACACCGACGATCGACGGAGACCGACGAATTTCCGGCGGCCAAATCATTTTTCTCGCCACGTTATGGACAGTCGTAAAGAAATTTGCTCCTCGGTTCGTGTTCCTCTTAATTTTGTATTTACAGCCGACGATACAGTCACGACCGAAGGTTTGCTGAGTGAACCGTAAATGGTGGACGATTTAAAAATTGACCGGCTGATTTCGTTTTAAGCGACTTTACGAGGGTGTCTGACCTTTTATTTTATATTACCAAGAAGGTGGTTATTTTATTTTGCTTGGCAGATAATCCTTCTTATCCTGATTGATATAATAGAGTTAGTGCGATCGTGTATGATATATTTGAAACATAATCCAAAGGAAGGGATATTTAGGAGTAAATAACGTAAATGTAGATTTAGATTATTAATTAAATTATAAATAAGTAATATAAAGACAGAATTGGATACAAGAAACGCGATATTTTTATACGATCAACATTACAATCGTTAAATAATAATAGAGCGTTCGTATGGTAATAACGTCAAAATGGCATTCTGTAAAGATACGAGGCACGCAGAAACTTTTCAAAGTTCCCGTATCACGAAAATTCGAAGGAAAAAGAAAGAAACAAGAAAAGCTCGTTCATTTACGTTTTCCGTACAAATTCCATAGAGACAGCTGTACGCTCAGCCAATCCTAAATGAACTAAAAGGATCAAATCACCGTCAGAGTTATCAATTCAGCGAAATGTAATAAGAAAAGGTGTCGTTCGTAATATTCCATACAAAATCAGATAAGCCACGAAACCACCCTCGAAACTTTTTCCCGGTCACACCCACTCGACTTAGGGCTCGACTTTAATTCACGTTCCTCTTTTTATCCCTTTTTTTCTTCCTCGAATCTCACGCCGCCGCGGCCGAACTTCCAACTCGAATTATTTTCCTCGCTTCATGATTACTTCGGCGTGATTTAAATGAAAGTGAGAAGCATCGCGCGTGAGGAAAACAACCCCCTTATACCCCACTGGCTGTTCGAGATATCGCGGCGTGAGTTGCGTAGCAACAGGCCAGGGTCAAACGGAAACAGCGGCGAGAATATTCAAGCGAATCTCGAGTTGTAATAAAACTCGATTCGCCCCCGTTATAAAGATACATTAGCGACGTTATTCCGTGCTTTCGGGTATACGTTGTTTCCCTTCTCGGCGGCCATTATTCTTCCGGACAAGTGTGTTTTCTGCTCGTAACTTTCGCCACGCATTAACCGCTCCTTTCGTTACATGACGAAACGCGATATGAAAGAACGGATTTCTTCAATAGGATCTTCTAACTTCGATAGTAAAGAGAAATATCTGTAATCTTGCAAGCCTAGGCATTTATTTTTTAGCAGGCACCTTATAGTCGTTACGTTTAAAAGTTTAGAAGAATAAGACGTTAGAGATGATTCTTGAACTATTGAGTTGGCAACTAAGTGATTGCGGAATTTGTCAATACCACTTAATGACAAAATCCGCAATCACTTAGTTGCAAACCCAATATAACGATTGACATTATGTGACAATTTTTACCTACAGGACGTTGATAGGATAATTTCAGTTATTTTAGAGGATTGTTGCCGGTTCAGTTGATTATTTCGATAAAGATGATAGAGTTTAAATTTTGGTGATTATGCGGATCAATGTGATTTTAATTTTCGAAGAGAAGGTTCTAATATTAGGAAAATATGGATATCTTTAGTTTTACTATTTACATTAATTGTACTGCTATTTACATTTACCTAAATTTTATGCTTCCAAAATATACAATACTATCGTAATTCCGTATTATACGAAACAATAAACGTATAATACTCGGAAACATTGAATCGGATCAGAAAACACTTATGTTCGGTGAACTCGGTCGTTAGATACCCCCGAGACGTTATTTCCACACTTTGGATTCGTATCAAGCCAACCAGTCACATAATATTCCTTCCATTTTTCTACACCCTCCGCAATTGATTACACGCGATGAAGCACGCTACAACGAATTCCCTCGCCCCTTGAAATCGCTTAAACCGTTCCCGCGGAACAACGAGCATAACATTGCGTAACCACCGAATACCATGAACTGGGAACGCGAGCTTTGTCGCTGAGTTCGTGGTCGGTCGAAAGATCTCGAACGGGAAAAAGAGAAAGTGAGACTTTTAAGGGCATCGCGAAACTTTCGAGGGAGATCGTACGTTGTGTGTAGACAGTCGCGTCGATGGTAGAGTGCACAATGCGTCATGGTAAATGAAGAGAAAAAACATCGCTGAACATTTAATCTACATAACCCCCTACAAATAGAAAAGATCTTGAAACCGAAAGGAGTTCATATAATGTCTTCGCTGCTCGTTGCCGAGATATCGTCTATCTTCTTAGGATCAAGTGCTCATTGCACACGATTGAACTAATGTTATTACGTTATTTGAAGAACGGAATATTTATACTGTTTGAAGCAAAGATATAAAATCGTATACAGGAAACGTCTATAACTCGACAATTTATACGTGTTACTCGTTAACGACTTATTGCGACAAGAGGACCAACAACGTTACGATGATATTTCCAACGTGGATTTCATAGAAATAAACATTTAATTTTGAATAAAAACAAAGCTCGATTAACAGCTCTCACGGTTATTCTAAATAACCCTCGAACAAACTTCAAGCAAAGATTTTTCTATAATATTGCAAGACTATGGTTTTCGAAAAATACGAAGAAACGTATTCTCGTATCATTAGGATCACGTCATATAAAAAAGGGTGACTAATTCCATCTGGCACCCTAAATTCCATTTCCACTCGTCATTATTTCCCAGCGTTTCGATCTAATCTTCTTCAAAGAAACTCTTTCCAAGATTATCTTGTACGTTCCCTCGTTAGAATCGTGTCTTAGCCCCATCCTACACTGAGACACGAATCGGACGCTGTCGAAGGGTTTACGAGCCGCCTCCAGCGGGGGCTGTCTTCTTGCCACGTCGTTAAGTCTTATTGCTTAGGTCGTGGCTTCTTTTTTCTCCGTCGAGTACGAACACCCGGATCCAAATCGCAGACGTCTCGCTTACGTAGAAGAGGCCTCTCGAGACAGCCTGTTTCTGCGCTATTAGGAACAGGCCAAGGATTCAGAGAATTATTTTAAAACCATCCTATCGTTCATAGACGAACATATCTGGTATATAACTTGTTCCGGAAGTAAAGACTCGATCGAGCAGAAGGCCATAGAAACTAACGGGAAGAATATTTCATTCGCAGTTAACGTTCCACTGGATGTTACTTTTATTGTCGATTTCAAACAATTTCATCAACATCGATGACAAGTATACTTACTTCGCGTCTATTCACTAATAACGTCAAACTGAATAATTGGAGATTCTGGAACTCGGAAAACAACGATAAACGACCAGCAATTTCAGCCTTAAACCTATCGGAGTTCCGCGCGCACGCATTCGAATATTCGTAGAGGAGCGCAGCCTGGCAATTCGGAAGAGAATTCGATTTATATTTAATACGAACGACATGTCTGGCTGGAATTAAAGCAAACGAGGCGTGTCGGTATTCGCGATGAGCTCCGCTCAGTCCTCTCTCTTGCAAGGATTTCGTTCAACGAAATCGAAAAACCAAGGGAAAATTGCCGCGGAACAAAATAAAAAAAAAAAAAAAAAAAGAAAAGAGAAAAGGGAGTGGTGGGAGAGAGAAGAGAGAGAAAACCCGATTCACGCGAGTTTCCAATGAAACTCACTCTCTTGCCGACTGTGTGCTCGTCGAGCGCGATTTTCGTGTTTGAAACGCGATACAAGCCCGCTTGCCGAATAATTGCAACTAATAGCCGGAGGGATGGAATCGTTAATATTTTGAAATCCGAAACGACGCCCGTTGCGGATTGTTCGGTGTTGCGCGTGTAAACGTCCGTTTATGCGGGGATCGCTGAATAAATTGCATCCCGGATTACGTACATTAGACTCCTGGATTTTAAACTCGTTTCGGTTAATCGCGTCTCTCTCGCGTTTCCCACCCCCTCTGTCCCTCCCGTTTTGTCCCACCCCACCAATAGTCCTCTCACCCCGCTGTTCCTTCGCCGCGATTACAACGACCGGTTGACGTGGATTTTCGCGTCTTTTGTGCCTGTCGGTTGGACCGTGCATCTCATAACTTTGCAAATACGACTGATTCAGCTCGGTTTAAATACAATTATTATTTTAATTATTCGCCATGTCCTCGGTGGAAAACCGGGTTAAGCGCGATCTCGTTTCCTGAATATAACGCGCAGCGTTCGCCGTTGTTGTTCCGCTGGTGTAGTCATTCTCCGGACTCTTTCTAGTTAGTAATTCTACAGGGAAATAATTGGACGCGTGTATACGTGTACACTATGTGCGAAGACGAGTTATTGATATGCTTCCTTTTGTTCGGCAACGTACAGTGTGTCATCAGTTTTGACAGGCGTTTGTTATACACTGTTATACAGGTTAGATACTGACATTTTTTACAGGTAAATAAGCGGTTATAGTAATTTTAATATAAATAATAACAGAGCGAGATATTGTAACATTGAACTGTTGAACATTCGTCGTTTATATAATAAGGTCAACGATTAGTAATCAAGTTGGGTAAAAATATGGAAAAATATGTATTAGGTCGTTCGAAAAATTTCTTTCGTTTTATAAGGAAATAATGGATGCACAACATCTTTCGTTTTATATTATTTTATCGAATTACGTATGATCCATTTTGTTTTATCAAAATAAAAATCACAACGTTCGACAGATTAGGTTTCATGTTTGTGTGAAGATGCGTTGTTGTAAAAGACGTGTCTGTAAAAGAAAGACACTTTTCGGACAACCTAATAGATAGAAGGTAGTGTGTAAAAAATACGATCGCGTATAAACAAATATTAAGAAATAAAATATTCGCGTATCTGTGTCTTTGAGAGGACGAAAGACAACGTTGCAAGAAATACATTCGTTACGAATCTCTCAAAGAACGCCTTATTGGGTAGGAAATGGTAATTGGGAGGATTCTACCGATGACAATATTACATAATTATTACGAAGAGACTTTGTATCTTGTCCGATAGGTGCTTTGTGCACGGTATTGCTTGTTAAATAAAATTATGCAAAGATGTGCATTGTACCGGTGGTAGAAGCACGACTGTAACGAAGGTATGTAATTAGAGACAGTCAGAAAATATTCCGTTGATTGGCAAACGCTCGACATCCGTCGACATTTTAATTGAGATTATAATGACCATCTATGCGCTACAAGATAAGTTAGGCAATGAATTCTGCACGGGCAACGATCAAAGTGCAACGCGATTATTATACGTTGTTAGAGAAATTCGTGAAATATGTACAACTTGAAACACGATTTAAATTTTAAATAAAAATTTGTATCGTGCGGGCTACAGGTGAAAAAGAATAAACAACAGAAAGTCTGGATAATTGCAAACAAAATTATTTGTTTCTGCATCCTGATAGTGTTCGATAAGAATGAAATGGAAAATCGCTTAAAAACTTACCGATCTAAAAATCCGAAACGAGAGAGAGATAAAACATACCGACAGTCATTCGTCACACAGAAACAAAAGGGCAAAACATCGAGAGAAGGGTTGCACGCGCCAAGCCGTTTATTCGTCCACGTCTTTCCCTTACTTTCGTCGTCAAAATTGAGTTTGAAAAAGCTCGTTATACCGAGCTGCCATCTTTTCACCCCTTCACCACCCTCTCTGATAATAGGAAACGGGGTTGAACGGTTAAGCTCGTATTGTCTAACAATCGATACAACAATGGAATTATGCAGCTGTATACGAATGAAGGGTAGCAAAACGCGAAAAGCATCGAATTCCTCACCACCGTAGGAGAACCGTTCCTCTGTCGACGTACGCTGAGCCCTCGTATAATCCTCCTATATATATGTATTCCCTGATATACATCAAGGGGTGCATAATTGCATTCGGATAAAACAGGTGAATGGTAAATCAAACCTGGATTTGACCCCTTCGTATCGTGATTAACGCAGCTAATTAAGCCGCCACCCTCTTTCGATTCTTCTGACCATGAGGAGAAACGTCGAAGATTCATCACGGCAATTACGTAAGAATTTTCAGGTGAATTATATCAGAGATTTGTTTTAAGTTTTATACAGAGTGAAGCGAAATAATTTTGATCGTCTCGTGAGTAGGAAAAAAGATTCAGAAGGAAGAATAACAAGGCAGGTAAAATGAAACGAAAACAGAGAAACGAGACATTGTGACGTTCCATGGAAATCGCGATATAATTAAGCGCGAAGCTGCTATTAAATTTTCTATTTATCCGCGTAACAAATATCCGAAGGAAAGTTTACGGATGATAGAAATTTCGAACTTGTTGAATTTGATAGCCTAAGATCGAGCGCGCGAGAATCGTCATAAAATCAGGAACCGCCTTAGGGCAAGACTCACCGGAATGCAATTGCGTCGTGGGAGGAGGAGCAGATCGAAGCAGCAGGCATTCGGGCTAGTTGAATGCATATCGCTGCATAGTACGAGGTTTCAATGCCGTTGGTGTGGGTGATATTGTTTCTACACTTGGACGATATTGCGAGGGCTGCTTGTAACAAGCGCCGGTATCTTTGGCGTATACGTACGCCTGAGATCGCGTGCCACCGATGCGTACGACGAGTTATGGGTAAATGAAGTTTACCATACATTCAGGTTCTATGCGTAGCTTGCTCTGTTTTGAATCGTTGAAGGAAATTGTGGATGGTTGAAATGCGGAACATTTAGCTATTTATCTCGTAGCTCCTCTTCGTTCGCTTCTATTGTACCTTTTTTGAACGCTCTATGGTCTGAATTACGTGATTCTTAATTATTATTCCTATCTTTTGTATTGGATATGTCTACACGTATGATAGAAATATGATAGTCAGTCGTGCGAATCAAAATCAGTTATCAACGAGTTATCAGCGATCTTATCAGCGATTTACACACTGTCTTTAACGAATCTGTTAGTACGAGCGATTATTGTCTGTATTAATTTATTTATCATTTTAAAATACACTTGACGCTTTTCAACAGCCAGTTATCTCGTTATTTAAACACAACAAACCAATCATCCTCTACACTGACAACAATCGTCTACATTTCTTAGGATTATCTTTTTACGAACTCTATAGAAATAGTATTTTTAAGGACGATCAGAGGTCTAGAAATGTTTCTTTCAAGATAGCGTCTTAATGAAAATGCTACTTTAAGGTACCGTCAGAATTTAAAGGACTATGGAAGGTCTTCCGCAATGTTTCATTCAGTTAGACGATTAAAACTGTTATTTCCTAGATTTTGTTATTAAAAAAGATACCGAGATTGGATACACGTTTGTTAACAACATTCGATATCGATACGTATATCGATAAAAGTAAACCAATTACAAAATTCTCCACACTTTCAACTATCTCTCATTTTTAACTGAAAAAAAATAGGTTACCTGTTATAGTAGAATAGCAGTGCGAATAACGTAGAACATTTGCATCCAGGTATCCAGGCGAAAAAAAAAACCTGCCATTGTGTTCAGATATGAAATCTAACGTGAAATCGAAAGCCCGGAGAAAATATGCAGCCATCAACGGGTAGCCAGTAATAAGACGTATAATCGTAACTTCCACCTCGACTCGACGAGCTAGTCGTAAAAAATATTTAGGACTATGTCCCGGAAAATCCGGATCTTTTTTCCGCGAGCGTCGTTGTCGGTGTAGTTCTGTTTACGACCCGATATATAGCACCGGCAGAGGCCGGTTAAACCCACGGGATTTCCTTCTGCTAAACGTTACAACGTCGGATTCACCCCTCCGGCTACCACTGGCAATGGATTCAGAGGCCCAGCCCGAAGAGAATACATTATAATAAGGGCACGTTTGCGTTATCCCGCGTCACACGCGAACCTTGCTGTGTAAATAGACAGTTCGATGCGCGACAGACCGGCCCAGAGGGTGGGTTTCCACAAAAATGAAAACCGACCTCGTGTAATTTATGCACGAGTATCGAACCGGTTCGATGCTCGGGGAAAAAGACCAACTGAACGTCGATGTATACCGTAACTTATATAATTACGCGTGTACCACTGTACTTTGATATGCTGGCGGATATTAATGCAACGATAGCTTTTTTGCCTGTTGGGTGAATAGAATTTGATTTGAAAGGGACGAGTTGGAAATTTTAATGTGAATTGAGTTCTTTTGCCGAGACGGAATGAAATAATAGAGCGGAGTTTATTAAATGCAGCCTGGAAAAAATACGTTTATACGCGTGTACACTTTTGTTTATAAAATACACTTTTCCATTGAGGCTGTCGAACAAAGAACAAATATAGCATTCATGCAACTAAGATAATATTTCCTCGTTAACGACAGAGTTTACATTCGCAACAGAGATACACGCGCAACAAAAATAAATCGAAAACGCTATCGCGAACCGATTGTAAAGTTGAAAAACGAACGCAACGATTTTTACATAACTCCAAATATCCGCATTAATTCCAAAAACTGTCCCGTCGGTTCCAAAGGTATTATCCCATTCTTGATTGCGCCGCGACGTTGGATCCGGCGATCGCGTAACGGCCAATTACGCGTGGGCACGCGCGCAACCGGCTTTCGCTAAAGCCAGCCTCGAAAATGCGAAAGCCGAGCGCGGTGCGTTGAATTTTCGCGAAAAACAACCAAGCCAATTATTTTCCTTGCTACGTGTCGAACTGTCCGTGACCATCCATGGCTACGCTGTATCGTCGCCAGCATCGTGCGCCAACATCGTACATTTAATGACAGCGATATAGTAAGATTAGAAAATTGATGCCGGTGGAATAAACTCGCAGTTCGAGGAAAATCGTCGCAGGCGACGTCCACGCTTTAAATTAACCAGCGCCCAGCGAAAGCTGAATCCAGATAGATAGCCGGCATTACATGGACAATGTTATGATCCATTTGACGTTACAAGATGTTATATATTACGTCCACGGTAACCAATATTGCGCGCTAAGCCTGACGAACAGCGAGCGGTCGGTCTAGCTGTCTCGTACTCTATACTCTACGGCTATCGCTATGGCTATGTGTTTCTGCGTCTGTCCGTCTTAACGTGTAACGCAATGCCCCCTCACGGTCCAGCTTACGCCAACTTTGTACGTAGAGCGATTCAGCATATCGTCTTCGAGACAGACCACTCGTAACTCATCGTGCCTCGGTCACAAACGCAATTACTAATTCGAGTATTACCACACCAGGATTTATGTTGCTGTTCTGTTTATGGCTAAACATTCTCAAAACACCATTTACGTGTATTTTGTATGTAAGCGATACATCCTCGAGATATTAACTGTCACTGATATGATATAAAAATTACAGTGGATTTCTTAGTGGATTTTTGAGAAATTTAAAAGTACACGGATATACAGAAAATTGTACGCGTACAATAACGACATTAGATTCGAATGAACTGTTATCTGTCGAAACGTATTAGATAGACTCGCAACGACGTATCAAACAGGCGAGAAATATTCTTGAAAGTATAATTACGAAACGGATAATAATTGATTTCAGCGGGTGCGTGGAAATTCCTTCGCAGGAATCACAATACCTATGATACTTTGATATTCCAGTAGCGAAACGAAGTACAGGATGGAATTTCAAAGTAACAGGCAGGGAGAGGACAGAGGGTTGTGGCACCAAATGAGATATTACGATTTCATTACGGCATAGCGAAATTCGCGGTGCTCGTGGAATAAAATGACCGGGTGTTAACGTTTCACCGCCACGAGTCGTGCGCAGTTTCGATAACTTACGCAACGCAAACGGAACGTTAGCAGCTTATTTAGTTCACTGAGAATTTCGAAACGTGTACAATTGCGCTCACGAAAGTTGGTATCACCGAGAATGTGCGGCAAATATTTTCAGTCGGTGCTGTACGATCGTTTTTGCAGGCTTTTTACGCTTAATTATAGATATAGTGAATTATAGAATTATTCTAAAAAAAGATCATCGATTTAGATGACGAAATTCATTGGAGAATTTTCTTCAAATATAAATTTACCTATTTATTTGTATAATTTTTCTCTTTTTATAAATATTGTCTCAGATTTTTCGTAACCTCGTTGTTTGAGAATATTCGCAACGATAATCCAAGACGATCCGACGCCGCGTAAGCTCAACGTGAATAAACAAGAGAAAGCACACGCAGCCGTGTGCGACAGATCTACGTCGATTCTTTGTTTGCTCACGATTTACATTTGCTGCGGTGAAACACACGCGGTGTACAGAGTGGCAGAATCAAAATTGAAATTAAAACGGGCTCGGTGCAAATTGTTTCTCATTCGTACGAATTACTCGATCGTGCTATGTTACGTGTGGACGTGGTTCGTTTACACTGGCCGGCCACGTTCTTTCGAAAAACAGACCGATGGGATTATGCCCGTGAATTATTACCAGAGGCCGATTAATCGTACTCTGCCGAGCTCTTCTCGCTGATGGAACGAGTTTGTGAACGCTGAAAAATCACTTGCTCTCGATACGCGATAAATCATGTAACGAATTTTCCAGCGAGCATTAACGAAAATAGAAAGTTCAAATTGTACCGAATATTATTGCTGCGCTGATCGTAAAGCGGATATCTGCAATTTTTTATTACATATATGTACTTATTAATATACGTTTATTAATCGGTTAGGTGTTTTTAACGAGTCCTATCGGCAATAAAATTCAAAAATAAAACAATCGTTTCGTTACAAGTTAATTCTATATTATAACAGACAAACATACTCTGTGTTTGGCGAGTATACTCGTCATCGCTTACTTTTCGCGACACATGTTAAGTAGGTATTATACTTATCTATAATAAGTATTAAGTTATTATAAATATTTAGCCATGTCACTGCGCCACGCCAGAAAACATTACTGAAAATTCTCAATGCGAGAGTTGATTGTAAATATCAATAAATAAAAAAAAAAACATGTTAGGTACACACTTTTCAAAACTTTCAAAGAGGTCACTAACTGGTTAGTGCTTGAACAGAACTATCAAATATACGTATCATATAAATTTTACTAAATTCAGCGACCGTCCAAAAGATGAAAAACTAAGACGCCAGTCCATCTAAAAAAAAAAAAAAAAAAAAAAATAGAAGAAGAATAGGAAGCGCCGCTTGTTCTTCTAAGAGTAAACCTCTTACAATTTGTCACGTCTAAATCGATCAGTCCGCTATTAATATTAACGTTTATCTCTATTTAATTTACGATTTCATACGAAAAACTACTTCAATAACCCATTACGGGAGGCAGAAAGCGGTTGATAGAACAACGAAGACTAAAAACGAACGATCAAACGACCAAAAAGAGGTAGGAAGACGAGTAAGAAGAAGCGGGGCAGCTTAACCGAAAGCCGGAAACTCATCGTCTAAATTTCTCGTCATCGGGAAATACATCGAGCCGGATGGTCGACGAAGGCGCGTTTATCGCGTTGAATGAAAAAGGGCCATCCTCGTGAACGAACGAGAAAGAAGAAGGAGAAGATGAAGAGGAGGAGGTGGTGGCTGTTATCGGGGGATTCGGGAACAGACAGAGGACGATAGAGAAATAGCAAATGGGGACGATGGAGGGAAAGGAAGGACTCTGGTCCTCTCTGTAAGAATCCGCTTAATTATAACCGATCCATCAGCATTTCCCGACGGGATTTAAGTAATTAAGTCCGATTTAACGAAGAATAGACGCCGGCGACAGGAGTAAGAGTGAAATAGTCGGAACCAGCTATCATCAGCGACGATGGGAACGAGTGGAGATGCGGCGGAAGTGGATGGAACGGAGAAAGGAAGGAAGGAAGGAAGGAAGAACGAGGAAGGAACCCAGGTAAAAAGAAAAGAGAGCCAATGCCGAGTGGTCCCGATATCAAAATAATTGCTCCATCAAGAACTGCTTTCTATTTCTGTCTCTTTCTGTCTTTCTCATTTAGTTTGGTAGCCTAACGTTGTCTCTCTTGGCTGAGACGGATGGAAGATTTATGCTTTGTTTGACCGTCGTTAGGTTGCGTTAATGAGAGGAAATTATTTGGCGGCTCGGCAAGCACCGGGCCGCAAGGTCTAGTCGCAATTACTCCGGAATCTCTCCCCGCCCAGGGACCCAGCCGACGTCTATTGTATCCTCTATGGAGATGCTCCTTGCTTCGTTAAAGCATCTCGCGATTCGACGGATGTTAACGACATCAGAGGCGAGCAACGGGTAGCCACCGTAGAACGCGGAACCTTGCTTTTACCGTGGCTTGGATTGGATAACGCTTCGTGGCTCTTGATAGGCTTTTAGCGTAAACGTTCCGTTTAATTTTTAACATTTATTATTGGGACACGGTGCTTGTTAAAAGTTTCTGATCGAAATGTAAATTATTTCTGATTGAAATTGCATTATAATTGCGTAAAAGACCTATCAATGTTGCTATTAATCTAAATCTCATCTCGCTTGAATCCAATAAAAATTGTACAATTCGAGAAACCAATAACCGTGGAGCAAATATTTATTAACTTTCAAGTACAATTAAACAGACAATCTAGCCATGAAGCTACAAAAAAAAAAATATCTTTTTTTATGAGCGAAATATATATATATATATTCCAATCATCGAACAAACAATCCAATAAAAATTCAATAATTCCAGAAACTAATAACCATCAAAAAATATTTATTAATTTTCAAGTGTAACTAATACGCGTAACCGACAAAAAACATACCACTCGTAAAATCATCGAATTAACAATATAAATCTGTTAAAGCTAAATAACGTTTCTCCGACAGATATGATATTTCCATTGAAACGATACAGTTTAATTCCTTAATAGGGTTACGCAACCAACGATCGGCGATTTACGCTAAGCATGATCGATCGCACCTGCTGAACGCCAACCACTGTAGCGCCCTAAGGTTTCGTCACGTGGAGAGAACGCTAGTTTCTGCTTCGATGGTGGATCACGTGGCCTGCACGCGACTTTGTATGGTCGTTTCACGGCGATCGTAGGCCGCGCGGATCAGCCTGGAATGCGAAAAGGCTTGTTGATGGGAGAGATCGGAGTCTGGGACGGTTTCCATGGGTACACGGGGAATGATGCGTTACCTGGGTAACCCTGCCACTGTGGGGCTTTCGCAACTACCCTCAAAGCCATGTACACGCACGTGCAGGGACTTTCTATGTATGTATGCATGAGTTACGAATGTATAGAGGGTGTTTCATTATGACTGGAATCTGTATTAATTCATTGGTGAGTCGTGGATTAGGTTATACGAGATATTTGCTGTATATGCTTGATCTCTACATTTCCCATGATTATACATAAACTACAAAATAGGTATCAGATGAAATATCGTGAATCGAGACAAACATCGTAACTGAAAGTCAATGCTGACTAACTTCGTAAAAATTCTTCTTAGTTTTTAGATACGACATTCGAATCGATATAATCGATAAAAGTATGTAATTTTTCGTGGTCTTTATCGCGGGAATTATTTGAAGTTATAGAAGGGTTTATTATCTCGTTAAAAGTTAGCAGTACTACATTAAGTAGCGAATTAGGTTACGTGAATTCCTAATATCATAGTTTCGAATTTTCATAATAATTTATTCTAAGTTATACAAAGAAACTTTGTATCTATTTTATATTATAAAGTATGCTAAACGTGAAATTCATCTTTAAGTTCGATGAGAAAGAATTTCTGTTGTACCAGTAGCGAGGTAGATGTTAGTCGTGAACTTCTTACAAAAATGTTTTATTCAAAGGAGACTGTAAGTTCACTGCCACAAAGTATCGTAAAAATGTGTAATTTATGTGATCCTGCTTGCTAACTATTGTATATCTTCCAGGTTACGTTTTTTCAGATCCATCCTTTACCAGGAACTACCTCCAGTTCTAGTTTATTCCACATTTGACAATTTAACGCGTCGTACCTTGCAAGATGTTTATTACCTTCTAATATAACATTTTTATTTAACTCAAAAAAAAAAATCTGGTAAACCACTTAAGTATTTCTCAACTCTCTGTCAAATCTGTGGATAAAAATCGGTTCGCTATAATGGAACAGCCTGTACTCATGCGGGCCATGCGCATATATAATGTATGTAACGCGAGCACGTATAGAGTGGAGTCTTCGCAACCGGCGTCACTTAGATGACTCTGTAAATATTAACATCGGCAAGAATTGGATGTTTCGAAGGGATCCGGGTAGCGCGTTGCACGAATTTTTTTTCTGTACCTTTTGTAACTTTCAAGGTTTGAAGGTCGTACTTATGTACATGCGGTCTGCAGATATGTATGTGCTAAGTGTATATACATTACATGGGGTGGCCCGACCGAGCAGAAACAGTTGGATCACTCTGTAAATACTAACATGAAACCTGGTGGTTAGATAACGCTTAAATTTTTTGTACTTTTTGCTGCTTCCATCTGTTTTCAAGTTACGTTCGGTTATTTAACTGAAGAACTATCCGTAAAAGAGTTGGGACACGAAAGGTGTTTTTAACGTCCATCGAAAGCTGACAATTAATCGTTAAGCTGATAAGTATCGTTAATTGACCGTAAGTAATTGATTTACAGGGTGTTGGAATTATTTATGAAACAGATTCTTTTTCTGATGGTTTAAAAGTAGGTGAGAAAATTAGCTGCAGATTTGCTTAATTATTTAAAATTTCCATCTGAAGGTCAAGTTTTCGTTAGCTTGGTTATTTAAGAATTATAATATCTATAGATTGGTATCTTGATTATTTAACAGCTAGACTTTTCTATTTCGTTAATTACGCAAGAAATAATCTGAATAATTCGTCTACTCTTTTTAAAATGAACTCTTAGTATTAATAGCATGAAATTCTAAAAGTACACTGGCAACTTTACATCAGAAACCATGAAATTCAGGAATACTTAGTACTTTGAAGTTATGTCACAAAGTTACCAGAAAATGCGATCGGTAGTGCATACAATAAACGAATTCACCGTTCGAAAGCCAATTCGAAAAGTACATTTCGCAAAAGGTTTCTCGCTAAGCCCGGGCGTAGGTACGAATTGCGCTGCCCGTCGGCTTTAAGCGAAAGGACACGGAACGTGTATACATTAGACCGGCAAACGCAAACGAGATTACTATCACTAGCTGTGGAAGTGGGGCTGTGCGAGAAGCGATATATCACTACCTGAGAGCGCGATACTTCGCGATACACTTTCGCCCCTTTTCCTCTCCACGCACATTCGCTACGTAATTCGCTTCATTGCCCTCCCAATCACGTACCATTCAAAGTGACAGCTGGATCCTCGGGCGAACGAGCCCTGAATGCGACGACGTCAATTACAATCGTCGAGATACGAAAAATTTCGCCCCGGCGATATTAACGCAATTTGAATCGAGACCCTTCTATCTAACGCATTCAAAGAACGTCAGCATATCTCGCGAGCTACTTTCAGAAATCATATATATATATATATATAATAGATACATAAACGTGTATGTACATACACCGTGTAAAAGTTTCGAACAGACTATCAGAAGGGAATATGTTTCTGTCATCGATGATCGTAGTTAGACAGTGGATTTTTCGGTGGATCCATGTTTTTGAGGATATAACTTAAAAAATGAGATCTCGGTAAAAAATTGTTTTACCTGCCGAATACTATAACAAGCACTATATTTTGAATATTTTACATACTTTCTCGTATACTTTATATTTTAATATACTTTTTTATACCATATTTTATATACTTTTTATATACGCATTATGTAGATCTTCTATGATTTTGCACTTTCAAGGTTTCTATGGATTCATAAAAATCCGTGGTATAGTTGTAACCGACGAATATTTGTTCTTATTTCACTTCGATCTGAGACAGAATTAATATTAACGTTAGTATTCCTTTTCGATGTTAGAATTAATATTTTAATTCTGATTGTACCCGAACAAGTATTTAATCGAAGAATTAATATTTCACGCAATTCTTTTTTACACAAAATTTGCGAACCCAGGAGAACTATAAATAAAATACTAAAAAATGGAAGAGATATCTAAAGATTCTTGGCGAAGACCAGAGATGGTTTAAGGCTTTTACACAGCAGAGTACATAATGGGAAGGAGAAGATGGAGAAGGAAAAAGCGTAGAGTTACAACGCGTCGAGTTCGAACGAGATTTACAGCGCCACCCGAACGTGTATGGGTTAGGACGGCAAGGGGCCCCCTTTATCCCTAAAATGAAACCTGTCCAAATTGGATTTTCCCTTGATCACTCGTGAAAAGGATAGAAATTAAATTATTTCTGTTTCGAAACATCGCGCCCGACCGATCGGGAACATGACACTTCATTTATCCACGGCGGTAATACCTTGAAAAGCGATCTTAAAGTAAATCACAATAAGTGACAGTCGATTTTTCTGAGCCAATAGAATAGATCTTTACGTCTTTTCTCTTTTATTGATATGTTTAAGCAATCAACGAAACAACTACTACTAATCTGCAATCGTTTTTCATTACAAATTAGAAATCAAGGATACAGACGAGGAAGCTTATCATTGTCTGTTTAATTACGTGCAAATTTTCTGCAATTTTTTTTTTAATTTTCTCTCTGAAGTTATATCATCTCCATAGCATCGCAATATCTACTAAAATCGCCATTAACGCAAGTACATAAATTTCAGTTCACTCAACAAACGTTATCTACGTGTGCAATATCGACAATCAATCGAACAATCCATACGTAAATCGCCATACTCAAGAGTAAAGGTGACCAATTCGACGTGAATCAAGAGTCAATTCACGAAACGACCCCAGGCTAACAATGGTCGGCGCATTGCTCCGTCCATTTCATCCGAAAGTATTTATTATTGGATTATTGGAAGGCTTTAATGCACCCCGACTGGGCTCCCTTCATTTATTCTTCAACAGCTTTGCATTTTCCATCGATACATCCTTCTCACACTGAAGCGGTGTTCCATTGGTCTGTCACACGTACAAGCGTACAAGCTGGTCCGCCGCTAATCAAATCCATAACCGTGAAAAGTCGTCGATCGAATGCCTGATTCCGCGCGTAGACAGTCTGATTTCGAACGTCTAGGCGCGAGTAACGCGTGGCGCGAGGTGCGCTCTCTTCTGCCAACAACTCGATTTGTTCCATTTTATCGGCGAAGTGCATTTACTATGGGCGAACCCGCAATGTACGCGCCTCCACGTGTGCACCCGCGCCAGTACGTACACACCGTGTACTTATGTACGAACATAGACCTTCCATCAAGCCGGGCTCGGTGCTTTCGCTGCCGTGCAAATCACTTTTCATGCGCAATGGCACCGAAAAGCGACGTGAATTGTAGCTGCGTGCATCGATCTACGAATACCACCCTTCATAAGTATCCACTCTGGTTGGATTATAGCAACGGTATATGAGTCTCGCCTAAGTGAAATTAAGGTAGTATTAGTAACAAGAAGCGACACTTGCCATCTTCTTGTGGAGTCACGAGAGCGTGAATCAACTATTTGAAAACATAACAATGTTTTAAAGTAAGATGACCGTGACTACGAGTCCGTGAGAATCCCATCATACGGCTCAAGTGGCTAGGTACATCATCTGATCGGTAATCCGCGCATTATTAGTCTATTGATCTTTAACGTATAGCCGAGAAACGAAAAATTACGTGATCATAAAGTCAGTGGACCGGTAAAGTGAATCTGGAACGTGTTACGATAGTCGCGACAGCACTTTTGGATAAGGAGCTCGTATCTCTTTCGTTCGAGGTTTTACGACGTCGGTTTTACACGATCCACGCTCATTTCGTCAATGTCAAATTAGTGGAAGCAAATAAAATAAAAAATAAATAAACAAAAATGTAATTGCTCGCTTGACGCACTTAAATCGAACCACTCGTTCCGCAACAATTAAACCGCGTCTTTCTTCGAAATCGCACAAAAAGGCCAATTACCATATTTGCTGTTCTTTAGTAATCCAAATCCGTGTAGCGAATCAGCCTCATAACGTCGAATAGACCAGCCTCGATTCAAGCTCTCAGCATCCGAATAATCCTCCAATGGGACTAAAATCATGCAACCTAGCCAAACAATAATTGCAAATCGCGTTTCGAATCACCACTGTTCGTTCTTGAAAGCAAAATACTATTACCTTGTCTGGTATACGTGCTTCCTATAGAAACTCTAGCCTCCAATAGAAATGTCAGGGTGCATGACTGCATCGACTTAATCCGATCCGCGTACGGTGCACCTTTGATTCCTTGATCCGTGTACCTTGACGAAGATCACAATATAGCGACGTTTGTATTTTCCCGGGGTAGCAGATGGTACGGTTGCCGCAAGAGCTTCTTTGTTGTTCGTTACTCCAGCCCTGCCACGGGGTTCATGCTCCTTCAGCCGAATCGACGAGAAATCTCCGGGCGGACGTTATTGAACACCGAAAAAAAGATTATCCCTCTGACAAATATATATCTGCTCGGTGGATGAATAAAATGTACAGAACGTGGATGGATATTATGTGTCACCGAAGCTGGCAAACACTGTCTGCAGTTTCGTTAGGTTAAAGTACTCTACCTGCAGAATTTTTTCCTCTGCAGACGTATGAGATTCTTGACAGGGACTGGTTTTTTTTTGGATAAGTAGAGAAGGCGTAAAGAAGAAGGTCTATTCATTTCTTTCGTACGAAAATTCACGGCTGTAGAACTCTAACTTAGAAATAAATGAAACAGAGGAATTGCGCAGTTTCACAAAAAGTACTGAAGGCTTCTAAATCGACGTATATCGTTCGTATGATTCTACGTTTCTTTCATTCCTCGAAATTGTGTGGAACTCGTTCGACGTTTTGTCGAAACGTGTCTATCATTGATCGAAACCCGTGTGGATGACCACGAAAATACCCTCGCAAAATAGATGCACGTGTTCTCGTCGAGTTATCAGCAAAAAAGTATCCGCCGTTTCGCGTGGCGGATACTTGGCCATTTTATCTCGACGGCGGAGAGCCTCTTTTTCGGGAATGTGGCCATTTTCAGGGACGATCCAATGATATCGCGATTCCTATCCCCTATCTGGTAGTTTTTCATTTTATTAAAACGGGGACTTGGATAGATGGAACTTTTGTGTAAGTCGTGAGAGGTTAGGAAACGTCTGATACGTTGCACGAAACTGTCGAACTTCATAAAATATTGAAAAATCGTTATTATCTAAAATTTCCAAGTTCTTTAATTTATTATAAAAATTCATTGTTTATTCTAATGAAATAAATTTGTTCAAAAACGGATCTTCTTTCTTTTTTTTCTCCTTTTCCTTTTTGAGAATTGCGGATCGCTTCAGTAGCACCAAAACCAAAAGAGACCCATGAATATCGACACGATGGCAAGAAAATGAACGAAGAACTGATGCAAAGTCTGTGAAAGCGGTATCGAGCACGCCAGTGTTTACCAGCACGTAACGAGACGTCGCGACAGCCAAGTTTTGAGGGTGTTTTCCTTCTATTCCAGCCCCTCTGCCCTTCGCATCCCCCTTTTTTCTCTCCCTGGTTCGCATTTAAATTGAGTAATATCCCGACGACGAGCGGCTCCTTCGTCGGTGTTAGTGAAGTTAAAGACTTTGCATTTAGTGGCGCGCATTTTATTCCTACCTGATCCCATCCCTCTGTTTCTCTCCTTTACTTATTCAAGCCCTTTGCGTCTTTGTAGCGCTGCAACTGTATCGATCAGACGGTTTGTATAATCTTATTTTTCAATTTCTTATTGAAAAACAAAGAAGAAATTCACGAGTCGAAATTGTTAAATTTCTACCTATCGTAAACGTCACGAAACTAAACTAAAAAACACTTGGCGTCTCGTGCTCTGTACGAGATAACGTATTTGATTTTAGGGTAAAACGTGAATTCTCGTACTTCTCCATGGAAATAGTCCATCGCCGGAAACGTATTCTCAGCTCCATCCATTACGAATCTCACGCATGAAAATCAAGATGAATTCCGAACGCGCCACGCACCTTCACCCCGTCCACACAACCCTTCTCCCTTTCACCGTCGTACCGCCCCAAACCACTAACATGCTACACAAGCCCTTAACCGTTTATTCAATATCTGTCGAGGGGCAGGCTGTTCCACAGGCCTATGTGCAAGCCTGGATCCTTGCACGAGGCTTGTTAAACCGACGTAGAAGCACCCTATAGACACGTATTTTAAAAAGGTAGGCACGCAGCCAGCTGATTCGCAACCCTCGCGGTAACCGTGAAAACTGCGTTTCACTACGCTGGAACGAAGCCACCCCTGACCCGCAACCATCGTGCACGCGCGTGTGTGACGTAATCAACCGGTTTTAAATATCGCGCCCTACCAGGATTGTTTCCATAGCGCGCGCGAGTCGAGACACCTGGTAGGTTTATTAGACGGATCAGAGCGCTATAGTGGAAAATATATGGGGATGTATGCATATTAGGGATATACAGGGTGAAATAATATTTCTTGGTTGCCTTATGTATCTCTGTTACTTTTGAAGATAAGAGAAAAATTTATTTGCCATTATAATCTTCTTTTTGAAGTCATCTTCTTTTTGAAAAATAGAGGGTTCTTAAAGGTTTCGTCGTTTCTTCTATTTTTTTTCTGTAACGTGATGTACTTTTTTATAACGATATTTTTAGCGTCAGAGGATTTCAACGATCTATAATACAAGATCAATTCGACAAATCTGTACGTTTCTAATGCTTTCGAAGATAAGATGGTAAAATACATGCGTAACGTTTTAATTAGTTTTTCGAAGAGTTGCGCGGACAACAAACTCATACGTGATCAAAATAACCAGTAGCAGGGGTAGGATCAAATTCCCAGGGTTCTAGTGTTAAACCGTTACACCTCGTATATATCCACAAGCCACACTTTCCCTAACCCAACTGCCCGAACAAACCTTCATTCGAAACCACTCAAATCCACCAAACTACATCTCCACCCATCAAATCGAATCACCTCACTACCACAAACCCATCCACCCAGCCTGACGATCACATTTTTTTCCACGAAATTGCGAAAACATCCGGTGGACGCGATTTCGCTAAACCCCTTATCGCGTATCACCCATAACGATACGATCCGCCATCACATCACGTGACGCCATGATCGAACCACGTTCGAGAAGATTCCCTGTCCGTCGAAAGCTGTGTTCTCACTGAAACACCGACGAAAAGCTTTCCGTTGCCTGTCGTTGTCGCGTATTTTTAACAATATCCAACAAATACCAATTTTAGCAACAAGTTGGCCAAACGCTCGACAAACTGTACATACCGATTAAACGTTTGTTTCTGTCGCATCGTGTCGCCGCCTGTTTCTTACGCCTCTTTCATCTTTGCCGATGCAACAGCAAACAGACAGCAAACAACAACTTTTGTTACTGCGTGCCAACGAAAACATTAGGCAGCAGCCAACAACTATTTTGAGAGACGCGTATCAACAGCGAAAAGTTGAACTGAATGGTCGCGAGTCGGGAAATATCTCATATATCGTTGACTCTCGATATTATTATTTGGTCGCGCGCCATCGACAGGGAGGTGAACGTGTACGCGAGACGGCAGCTCGCCGGCTGCAATCTCGTTGTTGCACGCGAGGTGTGACCGGACGAGATACGCTGCATCGTCGATTGTTCGCGATCCTGGCCCGGGGAATTAATTCACGCGAGGCATCGCTGAACAATAAGCGCAGCGCGCGCTTCATCCCCTCCCACTACCTCGTTGCCACTGTGCCTCGCGCCGATTCAATGCGATTTTCGAAATCCCGCGCCATAAGGTGCAAAACCGACCTCCTCCGTTTCGTCTGGCGAGCCAAGCGTCGAGTGAGTGTATTTGTTTGCCCGTAGCTCGCTGCCATATGCCAGCTATGCCGCCACCATTATGCGCGTGGACCGTGCACGCGGAACCAATGGACCCTTTGTTTTCGTTACGCTTCAACACACCGATCACACATCGTCTACTCCGGGATCTGTCGTCGCAACTACGCGTCTCTTTCTTTCCTTCGCCACTCATTCACGCGTTTTTACGCAAATGCACGCGCGTGCATCGTCGATCTTGCTCGGCTCAGGTTAAGTTGTTAACCCTCTCGCTGCTGGTTCGTTGCTCGTGCGATCTTTTTTTCCCCTCTACATCGTGCAGCCTCTGTTGTTTAGACTGGCCTTTTTTTCTTCTTCCCTTGCTTTCATGGTGTTGGTGAAGTGCATGCGTCCGCGGGAAAACCGACGTTACGCAGCGCTTGCATTTTTGTGGGGCCGCAGTTGCGGATCTTCTGCAGCTCGAGTGGCTCGCGCGTGCATAGTCTGCTGGTTGTTCCGAGTTCGAATGCATTGGAATATTTCTGAAATAGATAGTATGGCGAGGTGAACTATGCAGCATCGCCTGTATTGAAGAACGTGTTGTATAGATGAATAGTTTTTACAAAGCAACGAGATTTCACCGATATGTTTCACCAAGAATTGATATACAAGTAGACTTTCTCTGGATAAATTATTCTGTGAAAAAAAGATGTTTCATGCCAAACAAATGACGAACTCAACAAAGAAAATAAGTCACGAGAGTAATATTTTAGATACTGAAATTCCCAAACATTTGTGCGTATCTATTGCATGATCAAGTTTTTTAATCAATCTTTCTCCGATTGGTAACCGCTGGTAAAACGTAACCATAAAAGCGCTTCATATTCGCACAGGGTTTCAATTACGATTCGATGAATCTTTTCATAGCACACATATAATTACCGTTATTTCTATCAAAAAAAAAAAAAAAACTTGGTCATTCGACCAGCCAACCGTTTACATCGAAATTACAAAAAAATAATACGAGCTCTTGTATCGAACTCTGGCCATTTTTATATCCGTTGCACAACTACTAATATTAACTCTTAATTTCCCTCTCCGTATATGAATACCGCCGAGACGAATTTAACCGAAATACCATCTAATTTCGTTTTGCGCAAATTATAATTTTCAATACAAACCGTTGGTCCGCCTGTGCTGAAAAAGCGTAAAGAAAAAAAGAATTATATGCGCACGGAGAGGACAGAAAGGAGGAAAGTTTAAACGATAATGAATCTCTTATTACATGGCAACGGGCACTGAGAGATAAAACATTTGAAAATTCCCCAGCCGAAAAATCGAGTCGCACCGCTGTACTCGTCTAGAGTTAATAACATTTCCCTGTATTCACACCGTCGCGTCGCATCGTTTAACGCAAGATGGCGCAAAAATATCCCCGCGTAAAAATGGTACAAAAGCTTCATAGAAATAACCCCTGCTTCATTACCGGTGGATACAGGGGTTAGGAAGAAAAATTCTAGCGAAAATTGACTTCGTAAACGGCAGGCCGAATTAAAATTCGACCGCTACTATCGCACAATGCCGCCGAAATTTTCACCGATACACAAATCCCGGCAATCCTCGCTGCGGGATTTTTTTTTTTTTTTTTTTTTTTCGTTCGGTGAATTTATGCGCTAATTGTGAAATGTCCATCGATAGTGGAATTATTTCGGATAGGCTTGGCTTTTACTGAAAACGATTTTTTCGCGTAATGTGTAGAAGGGGGAATCGGTCTGACCATTGATAGAATTTTTGTATGAATTAATTGGAGTTATTGTTTAAAATAAAAGATGGAAATGACTCGACTCATGTAACAATTGCTGAATGGTTGGTAATTGTTAGAATTGGAAATCGTACTTTCGATAACTTTAACGTGCCTCGTTTTTCGAATGTCGGCTAAAATATTTTGCTTTTGATTTATTGGAGAAGATATACTTTCTTAAATTCGCTTTGTTTCAACAACTTGCGTTATAACGATGAAAGTGAACGAATCGGATTATAAAGTAAAAAATATCAGATGGTATTTTTTGAAGCGTTGCTGCTTCGAAATCACAGTTTTCCACGTATAATAACTCGTGTCACGCTTTGATCTTTCTCTGAGCCTGTATATCGCTCTGTATTACGTTTGAGCATAAATTCAAAAGCTTATGCGTCAATGCAACGCACTACTACGATTATATTACTTGTTTCTCTCAGCTTTTAGTTCTCGCGATAATAAACTGAATAATGCTTTTTAAAATGGCGTTCCTTGCACAGCACAAGTAAATTAAATATGACATAGTACAACCGTGCGTGACACGGAGCTCTTGGTATAAAAATTCATCGGTTAATCACACTCGATTTTTAAACAAATATTCCAATAATGATAACCTGAAGAAATTTATGTAACAATTCTTATTTCATTCAAAACGCTTATATTTGGCTGCTTCGTTCCAAGAAAAATAGTAAAAGTAAACTCTTCAACCCTGTGAAATCTCTTCGCAGATTACATTTACCAAATTCCATCTTCGTCATAATGTTCTCTTAATTTTTCCCATATCCATCAAAACACCGAAACAATTTGTCAGTGTGCAGGTAATCTCTCTGAGAAATCAACTCGCTGACCCAACACATTTACGCAGCCTGCAACGAAACAACACACAAAAGAACGTCAACATCGTGGACGAAGCGATCGTCGAGGTCGCGTAACTCCATCACGAAAAATAACTTAATTTCCAAACAATGTCGTTTGCCGGCGCGGGGACAAGGCAGCGTGGGCGCAGGCACCGGTCACTCCGTGAGCAAAAATTTGACGAAGCTTTTAGCCGGTGATTCGATTAGCCGACGCTTTGCAGTGCATTATACACGCCGCTGTGTGTGGTCCTGTCATTTTCACCAACTACCGACAGGCTCTAAGAGCGTGCACGCCGAAAAGAGACGAGACGACGAGCAGAAGAGCGATAGAACGTGGCCGTAGCACAGTGGCAGAAGGTTACGAGAGGCCGGTGTCTGGTTCGCTTTTACTTTTTAAACTCTTACCGCTCATGCAAACTCGCTAGATAGCGACCTCTTGGTACGTGTCATCTATGACAGCGGACAAAAACAACGAATTTCGGCTAACGAGTCCAGCGACCCACTCGTACGAGACGAAGGGACAGATAAAAAGAAAGACCAGACTCTTCTGGTTCCTCTGTACATCCACCGCCGCGTCACTGAAATGTTTTCTTGCTCGGTCTGAAAAAAGAAAAAAAAAGAAAAAAAACAACGCTTATCTAATCCGTGTGCTATTTTGTGAGAACCAAGGATGGATGGGATATCTCTGGGTAATTTAAAGAACCCTGTGTCCATTGGAAGGGGTAGTTCACGATAGTGTCCTCCTGTAGAAAGACAGTGGTTTCAAGTAAGTAATCTCTGTATTACCGTTACGTTTTTAGGTTAGGTGAGTGGCTCCGGAGTCTGACTTTTATGGGATAGATAAGATACTTGGAAGAGGAATAGGTTGCTCGGTAGAAAGATGGTAAAAAATCATGGAATCTGAGCATAAATATATTATTTATTGATTATCGACAAATAGGGTAGAATTATTTGTTAATAGTAGAGCTGATGCTTTCATTAGGAATCTCTGATCGACGTTCAAATTTTGCCGATATACAGGGTGGTTGGTAACTGGCGGTACAAGCGGAAAGGGGGTGATTCTACGCGAAAAAAGAAGTCGAAAATATAGAATAACAATTTTTCGTTCGAGGCTTTGTTTTCGAGAAAATCGACTTTGAATTTTCGCTCGGTACGCGTGCGGTACGTTATAGCGTATCTCACTGTAGATCGTTGTCTCGATGGAAAAACCACCCTGTATAAACGTGAGAGGTCCTGGAAGGATGGAATATTCAAGTTGTGTGGAAGATGGAGAAAGGTTGTGGGAGAAAATGCCACCTATATGATACAATAAATGTATACTTTTTTTTTTATTTGGAAGAATTTTACAATCAATCTTCATTGAGAATTATAAGTAAATTATTCTGGCGTGGTACTATAACGTTTATAATAAGTGTTTATCGTATGTTTGATTCTAGTTGAATCAAATGTTTAAATATAGAGCAACTAATGGGTTTTGGTGGTTGTTACCTCTTATGTTATATCTGTTACTGAATTTGGATATTTGTTCTTTAACTGTAGGTATCTTAAGTTCGCGATGTATAATAAATGTATGTGGAGTTGAAATATAAATCGGGACTTTCCGAACGACACAATATTAGATAAATTTGTTCTCCTTTAACGTGGTTCGATGAAATTTAATGAGTAGTATTGTCCTGTCGAATTTTAGCATTTTGTATGTGCCAGTAAATATAATAAAATTAGTACGAACAGTAATTAATTAAAAACACAGAGAAACGGTCACTGAAAACGACATATCCGTGAAATCCATCCATCAAATCTTCTTCGAAACGGTTGCCCAATAAAATATAATTACAAAAATCACGAACACCGTGCCACGTCGACGCATTTCGCGCAATTAACGTTCCTCTCGCGTTCGATTCGAACCACGCACGTAAATAAGCGCGAGTAAACGAGATTTTCACCCGTTCTTGTTCCGTGTACGTCGACGTGGGTAACATGCGACCCACAGTGGAAAGACTTGTTTCATGACAAATATGCTGGATCGATTTGTTCGTTCATGATTCTTCGATTAATTATTAGTAATAATTTTCTTGATAACCTCGTCTCGCGTCGATCAACGTGATTTATTTCCATCTAGAATTTTCCATTCGGTGCGCCATAATGCGACCGTGTGGATACGCTCGACACAAATTCAAGAAACGTCAGCCGAAATATAGAGAAAGCGAGTTTCGCGCGACGATTTCTCCGCAATGTTATTTTTGATGGTCACGCGATTCGACTGACTGTCGCGCGTCTTCGCGTATATACGAAAACTAGCGCACGAGAACGCGTCACGAGAGGCGTTTCTTCTCTTTAAAGTAAAGGTTGATTTTTATACGTCGAGAGATATAGTATTCCCGAGGCGCGCTGTGAAATACACGTTGAAATGAATGTGGTGGGAAATATGTATGTACGTGGTAAATCGATCCGTGTGGCCACTTTGACTGCACGTTAATAACAACACTGCAAATATTTGATAGTAACTGTCGTTAACATTCGTTCACTTGCAACTGAAAGTTCTAGCCGACCGCACAAGAAATCCATGCCGCACCTCGCTATCGCGCACCGATCCTTTAAAAAAAAAAAATTACGTTGCTGAAACACGACAAAAGGAGCCTGTCCCCACCGTATCTGCCGCTGCAACGCCAAGTATTCATTCCACTTTTTTTTTCCTCCTTGCCCACAACAATATTCCCAGCCGCCACGCGTGTTAAGGACGCACGTGATTCGCAACTGTATAGAAAAGCACTCGTGAACACGGCCGAATAACAACGGACAGAGAGACTCCTTGTCAGAGCCGGGCGAAGGGCGAAGAACAGAAGGGAAGAAAGAATAAAAAGAAATACACGAGAGAAACGGAAGGGAAACAAAAAGGAACGAATACGCCATTAAAAAAAGGAAAAAGAAAAAAAACAAGAAAGGAAAGAAAGCACTCGTAGGAAACGACGTTGTTACAAAGAGGCACCGTGATTCCCAAATGCTCTAATAGGTGGGCCACTCGAGCAGACCCATGGAAAACAGCGGCCCAAAACAAATTCAGGCCGCAACAAATTCTCGGATGCGCCACGGGGCGTCTCGAACGCACATGCCTCGCAGATGCACGCGCACCCCCTGTTTCGACGGATGTACCAAAGAGGCTGGAAATTGGTCCCCCTGATGCCGATATTTCACGTGTGTATCACGTATTGTGTTACGCTACTGTCAGCGCTTCCTAAGGCCTCCTTTTATTTAGGAACACAGAGATGCGCTCAATCTGTGTCTATGTATGTGTCTTTCAGCGGTCATGCATGTATGCACGTGTATGTGTGTGGCAGAATGTATCGATTTGATGCGCTCGGTAACGAGCCAGTTTTTGATACACCAGTCTTCCCGAGTTCTGTGATTTTGACCAAGCCATCGAGCTCGGCTGTTTGTGATCTATGGAACGACGAGACAGACTGAATGCGGGTTTATTGTTTCATTAGAGCCGTGGTGTGGATCGGTATGTGGAGTGGATCCTGTGTGCCCTTTTGAGAGGGGTGACTAGGGATTGATGAAGTTTTTACAGATGTTCGAGTTAGGGAGCGGTCGTATTTATATTGTCATTCGAACTGCGAATGCTTATGCAAATTCATATTTTTGTGAATACGATTAATGTAGTGGAACCTAGCCAGTGATTTATTTTATTCACTATTGGGGTATTTTGTCTAAGGAAGGCGTTAATTATAACCGTATAGGATATTTTTTTTTTTATTTTATTTATTAAAATTTACGATCGATTCTCGCTTTGAGAATTTTCAGTAATGTATAGGATATTGAACCAAAGGAAAAATGAAGATTACAACGTTGCACAGCTTCCCCGAATTTATTTCGTTGTTAAAAAAAATTGACGCAACTCGTAGAAACGCCGTCTCTAGGTACGCGATCAGCATCATTCGACTACCTTTTTCTCAATTCCCTTTTGCAATCTCTGATTCTTTATTTTCTTCCAATTTTTCTTCAATTTCGCTGCGAATTTTCCGAACGATCCACCGCTTTGCGAAACGTCAACAGGTTTTTATCGAAAGTAACGCTTTCGTTTTACGAAAATACGCGTATAACGCGGGAAAAGGGCGAACAACGAAGGAAGAGGAAGATTCGGTGGGCGCGGAAGTCGTGAACGAAATTCGCACGTTCGCTTGCGGATGACGTTGCCGCCGTTCGTTTTCCAATTATCGTCGCGAAATGAATTACGCCCGAGACGAGGACGGCTGATTAAACGGTGGAAGCGCGCGAGTTTCGGATTTAAATCGAGTACGGTTGCATTGATTGAAATAATTGTTTAATTACACGGCTGCTTCCGGTAATGACGACGCTTTAAATCGAATAGTTGCTTCAACTTCTCATCGTGTGTCTGTGTATCTGTATCCCCGCCAATTTTTCTGCTTTAAATTTGTTTTTCCTGTCGAAAAGTTATTTAATCCGTAATATGTCTGGTAAATTCTCAATCATAAATGAAACTCCAAATATGATTGCTATGATACGATAGCTACTGTACCAATAACCTAGCATAAACTTTTTTTTTTATTTGGACGAATTTTACAATCAATTCTCATTGAGAATTATAAGTAAATTATTCTGGCGTGGTACTATAACGTGAATAATAATAAACGATTATCCTATATTTGGTTCTAGCTGAATCTAATGTTTAAATCTAGAGGGTAATGTCAGCATAAACTAAATCAACCAACGCCAATGACAAAAAGCCTTAGAAACAAACCACAGAATGAAATTATTGCCACTCGTGATCGATTATTCGAATTATAAGAACAAGAACAATATTGTTGCGTGATCTTTGAAGAGTGCACGCGGCTCAAATATGAGAAGAACGCGGCGTGTTTTCAAGCAACGACAGAAGCAACGTCGGATCAATTGAATAGAGCTTAACGCCGAAATTAAACGGAGCTTAGTGGCGGACAATGGCCGGCAATCGTTTTCGTTACAATTACTTATCCGATCGTTTCGAGCATTGTGCACGCGAGGCCACTGCGTCAGCGCGTTTTGTGCGTCTGACAGCTGCGATGAATGACGCTATTACCGGTAAGTGGCGAGCATTATTTACGCAGAAGCAATGGCAACATGTGCGCCGTGTCGATTGCTCTTTAACGCGTTAAGCCGAATAATAAACGCTGCTCGGACGGTACTTGAGACTCGCTACTTCTTTCTTGCTGTGACAACTGGTTTTAAAACTATTTTGCTCACTTGAAACGCGTCCGACCGATAGAAACGTTGGCGGTTTCATATTTTCTACGACGATTTCGAATTCCCTACGTTTCATGGATTGTATAAAAGTTCTTTGTACGGCGATTTTTTCCCACTTCGGGTCAGTGAACAAAGTGGATTTGTGCCATTACGCTTTTATAAGATTTGCCAAACTAACGATACGCGCTGAAGCCACATTTGTAAAAAGTATTCAAATACAACGTTATTTTATAACCTACCAGCTGGCTACCGAAGCGAGCAAAACTCTCATAGAAAGAAGACTAAAAAGAAAATACCCCACTGACCCCGCTAAGGAAATAAAGTAGTTAAACTCGAAGATGGTATCCCGCTGAGGGTAGCCATCCACATGTTATTTAACAATTAAGTTAGAAAAATTTACCAAATGTCCAGCTGGACAAATTGTAAAGTACAAATTAAATAAAAAAAATTGTACAACCCACGGTAGAAACGCGCGGCAAAAGTGGCGCAAATTTATTTAAACAATCATTAACATTTCCAATTTTTCTATCTCTAATCGAATGAGTCATAACGTTATTCTACCATGGAGAATCCCCCTAGCCAGAAATGAAATATACAACCCTAAGCGCTATCTCTACGCCCCTAAGACACCAAATGTTTCTGTCAGTCGATGATTTAATTCGCGATTTAGCTATATCTTAGCTCGTCCTGTATCAAATTTCCAGCTCTATACTAAAAGCGTTGAAACAGCGATGAAAAACGAAAGAATTGGATATCCTAATCAGTGGATCTCAACGTAGAACAATTTTATTCGCGGGTCGAACCGGACCCGTCCAATTATACACGGGCAAAGCCCTCTCCATTGGTGTTTCGTTTACCCGGACGAGCGGATTCAACCGGTGGTCCTCTGGCAGGAATTCCGCGTCAATTATTAACCGTTGTCTGCGAGGCGCAATTAAAAATTATCGATAGCGGGCCAGGAGCGCGCAGCTTTGTCAACAACGTTGATGAATTCAACGGAAACGTGTACTGACCCCCACGGGTAAACACAAAGAGTCACGCAATGAAAGCGCGGAAATTCCGACACGGTAAAACTACCATCAGAGAGACGGAAACGTTGAAAAAGTGAGACAGAGAGAGGGTGCAAGTAGAAGAGAAACGAGGAAGGAAAAGAGAGACGGGGATAATTACTCGCAGTGTCTTCTCATTTGCATTCTATTCCAGACGGCTGGGCGAAATCTCAGTTACACTTTTGTGCGATGGTAAAGCAAGGTTATTATTTAAATAACTCTTTGCTTTCAAAAGGCAAACGGAGGGAAGCTCTTCTCGACTTGCTTGTTATATACGACCGGCTGGCACTCCCCTCCGTTTGGCGTGTTTGCGATTGCGATACAACGGCGTAGCGAAGAAACGGAGATATCTGGAACCAACGCTAAGACTCTCAGTCGCTTGAAATCCTATACTCGGATCTTGCGTTACTGCGTCTCTTTAAATTCCAAACTATTTTTCGATACTGCCTTTCGATTATTCCTCGTTGGGATAGAATTTCAGGTTGTTTCAATGTTTCGCGATCAGAATTTCGTTCGCTTATCAGAGAAAGAAATCGTAGACGCTTAGCTACGACTCGCTAATACAACTTTTCTATTAAACACTGCTTACAATTAGACGAATTCTCAGAATTAACTTAACACTAGAACTACCGATAGTTAACGCGAAGCTATTTCTATCAAAACCAGTCAAAATAACATTTTTGGTATTATTAATCCATCCAGGGACCATGATCCCTAAACGAGGCTTGACAAATTTATAAAATTGTAGAACCGTCATTTTCACTGGTGTGGTATTTCTAGTGTTAGCGTTATCTAGCGGTCGATCTGGAATTTTCCTGATATCTGATATCATCATATTAAATGATAGGCAGTAAAAATTGTAAAAACATGTGGGAAGTTGTACAAGACGAGGAAACTGGTTAATTGGGGTTCGATAAATAGAAGACTCTTCTACACTTCGACAAGCACCGGTCATTTCGACTGGTATTGGTATAAGTAGCCTCGATATAAAATTATTTTGAGTTTGAATACATGAAAAACAAAATAGAATTCGTTATATTATTCCTTTAGTTATCGTTGCGAAAGTCATTACATCATTGCAGAAAAAAATATAACACGAAGTAGGACTTTTAAAACAAAATTGTAAAACCAGTCAATTTGTGGTAGCTCTGGTGTTAAGTGTCGTACTAACCGTCTATTTATACAATGTATAAACCGACCTATAGGCTGCGACGTACAGTATCTTCGACTCCACCCTCTACCCCACGACCATCGAAATCAAACAGCGAAATGCATCATATCCTGCCAATTACACCGACGAAGGAGCCGAGCGAATAATTAAAAGTATCATCAATCGAAATTCTCCGGTCGTAGGTCCGACCCACAAACAGAAACAGCCCACTCGAAGAAACCAACCCTCTCCCTAGTTATTCTTCTCCGATCCTGTCCTTGCGTGTATGCAGCACGCAAAAGCTCTCTCTTCTCGCGCTGGCAAAGGGGTAAAAAGAAAAAGAAAAAACCGTGTCTCTACAATAAGTGGTACGCGACGGCACTTTTGATCGTCGCTGGCAGCTCGCGCGGAGCAACATGTTTAACGCGAGTGCACCCGCGATGCACACGGCTGAGCGGACGTTGGGATTGGGTAAGTGCGTTGCACGAGGGACGAGGGGTTTAGGGGGAGTGGTGCAACAGCAGCCTTTTACCCTCTTCGACCTGCTGCAACCGCCGAGTGCCTGGCCGTGTGTTGCCCGTGAAATTGCTTGCACTTTCTCTCTTCGTCCTCTTGGCGTGCACACGCGCGTAAACACACCCTCGAACGCGACCCCTCGGCCGACTCGCGTCTTCCGTCTAAAATAAACTGACCGTGCAGAGATTTTCACGTGCAGCCGAGCTCCAATTGGGAAACGTCTGCGTGAAAGGGGAAGGGATAAAAAAAATGAAGCGAGTCGGGCCGGCTAAAGTCGACCGTGGAGGATACAAGGTGGGCCAAAAGTCACTCTCTGATTTCTTTGGGATATGGAATTTTCGTAAATGTAAACCGGACTGAAAATTTTAAATAATTTTTCAACTAAACGTAGACGATTATGGTAATACGAGTATTGATGGAGGGATGATTCTACGTGAAGAAACGAGTTGGAAATTTGATACGACATTTTGTCGGCTGAAGCTTTGTTTTTAAAGAAATCGACTAATCAGAGTTCGTGTGATGGAATAACACTTTTTTTATTATTATTTGATTGGTACTTTACAATTTGTCCTGCTGGACATTCGGTAAATTTTTCTAGCTTAATCGCTAAATAACACGCGGATGGCTACCCCCAGAGGGATACCATCTCGATAGAATTGGCTTCGTAGAACTTTCGTATAATTTGTCATACAATCCATCTATATATTCCTTATCGAATTTTTCAAAATACGTCAATAATTAACCGTATTTTCCAACTATTGAAATCTGATAAATACGAATAAAGATTACAAGCTGTGTTGAACAGCGTAGTAAGTGCGAATCGGAAAAAAGAGAAACGTGGACACTTTTCGACAGAACTAATAGTATTGCTAGTGGAAGGTCTTGGTTTCTTGGCGATTCTGCGGCAGTCGAGTCGACGTCCATTCACCTTCGCCACCGGGCGTGTATCGACTGTCGAGCGAAGCTTTTATTTCTGGAGTTTGAAGAGTGTTGGCCCTCGTTCGATTTGCGAGCGTTCGCCACGTTTATTTTTGTTGCTACCGTTGTTTGCTCTGCCGGCGTTCCGCTTTTTCTGAAACCATCCGCGACGTGATTTATTGGGTTTCGCTTGGATCTTTGGATTTCAGAGCCGGGATAGTGCGATGGATTCGTCGAACTGTTTTTTTTTTCTGTTTTGTTTTGTTTTACGACGTATGGGTTGTTTATTTGTTTTGAAAAGTTTGTTTTTTGTTGATTGATAAGTGGTGTTCGGAAGGGAAGCGTTAGTTTTAGCTGCAATTATCGATCGTTTATTGGTATCGGGTGAAAACTCATTAGGTTTATTTCTGTTTGTTACGTGTTTCTTTTCTGCTTGAAAATTACTTTAACTATATTAAAAATTCAATGTTTCCTAATTGTTAAATCGCAGTCCGTTATTGATTAACAATTTACACGCACGTAAATATTGCTTCGTCGAATGCTTAACCAGACATCGACTTGTGTTACGATCTAACGAAACGCTTGAAGAGCGGTCAAGTTAAGAATCGAAGCAAATATAGTTCTTGTTAACCATGTTGTTTGAACCTAATCGTTTCACGCGATTTCCTGTATAACTCGATAAATCTATTTTCCAAAATAGGAAAATAATCTAGATCCTGGAATTTTACTGACGCGTCATTATCATGAAGCTTAATTATTTGTTCGTCAGAGCAGTGGCGCGTTAATCGAGCGTGATGCGGCTGGTGCTATGACGTCGAGTTAACGAATCTCCATCAACGAGATCTTTCTTTTTTCCTTACCTTCGCATTTAAGAATCGATTCCAGAAAACGACAGGAATAATGCAGGGAAAATTAGCGAGTCCATTCAATTAACATGTTCTCTGGCTGCTTTAGGTTATAACGAGTAATGAACTGCTAATGAAGCAGAACAGTCCTTTTTTTCTTGCCAAAGAAACTCACTTTACATGCAGATATCATCGAAGAACCGTGGTAATACAAGCCTTGAACATAAATCTAAAAAAAGTCCCTTATTATTCACTTGCATAGGCAAGAACGTGGAATAATAGTTCTATAAATAACATTTTATTATAGCCTGCAGTCACTTTCTTTGAAAAGTCAACGACTTCGAGCCCGATTGGTCTCTGTTCGTGTGGCGACCACATCGATCGGCGACCTTTCCTCTTTACATACAAACTCACCCCTAATGCACGATTCGCGTGTCATCTGCCGACTTGTACAAATTACTCGCTTCGATCGGTCCCAGCGATTAACGTGTAAAAATTTTTCCGACCAACACCTGCGAAAAGAAACGGGCGAAAGAGAAACACGTATTAAAAATCCGACAAATTAGCGACAGCGATATTAAGGCCAGGCGTAAATAATGAGATGTTCCATTTACCGAGATCCTTTCGTACCGTGTCAAATATGTATCACGATCACAGGAATGTAATTAAAAAATGTTACCATTTGATATCATTTTAATTTCAAGATTATCCAGGACCTGAGTTCTCGATCTCTGGCTGACGAAATATATTTTCCAGGGCATCGCCAAGATCATTTTTTTTTTTTTTTTATCGAAGACTGGTAGAATTTGACGCAACTGTATTTCATTAAAAATATTCGTTTAATCGAAGGAAGATGGCAGGTTATATTTGTAGCTATTACAAAAGAGGATGTGTCGATTTAAAAAAGATTCGAAATAATGATCTAGTTAGATAGAGAAGAATATAGCCAATATTTCTCTCGGTTTATTTCATTTAAATTTGTCTGAACTTTTATTGGAAATTCAAGCAACAGAACATCGGTATACGATTGTTCTCGGTTTAATTAATTTCAAGGGAAATCGGCTCGAATACGAACAAATGATATTAATTACGGAAGCACGCAGGCCAAAATTACTACCTACTAAAAAGATACCAACGACTATACGGAAACGACAGTTTATCATTGATTATTCTTTCGTTAATTATCCGTTCGATTCAAAACGTTCTGAAGTGATATCTAAAAGGGTGGGAAAATAGGGGAGGGGGTGTCGGTAGATCGTTGCAAGCCGTTTTACGATCGAATTTGCATTTGCCTGGTGACGCGTAAGCGTTGCCGCGCTTTGATTACAGAGCTTCACTTTGCCAGCAGAAACGGAGCCTTATAAGATTAATATGTACAATTTGCATGTTAATTAGTACTTTCGTTGACCCAGAATTTTAAAACGTCCCCACACTCCGCTCTAATGTCTTTTCCGATATGAATTTCCCGTCTGTGAAAAATATTCGCACTCCCGCTGTGAGATGTAAAGGAAGTATACTGCAAATTAAAGTTCCGTAATTTCGTTCGAGTCTCTATCTTCTCTCCCTTTTTATATTCCTGTCTATGTACTGCTTATGGATACACATACATAGGCTGTTCAACGTATTTTTGATTTCTGTAACGTGTAAATAGATCGTCAATAGCTTTTTAAAAATACCTTTCCCTCTTACAGCAAAGTGAAAGCAACGTTGAATTTCTTAAATAGAATCGATAAATTATAATAATTTGTTAGAATCTGTGGATGGAATTCGGTCGGCTCGTTAGCCTAAATGACAAAACCGTTTCAGCCGTTCTATTCGATGCTCGTTGAGGTAATATATTGCATATATTGTTTCTCGGGCCAGTTTTATTCATAGGCGAGCTCACACAGCTGTGTAATTTGAATTTATGCAAATGCACGGCTGAATTATGTAACGAATTTGAACCGTACTACGCGAACACGCTTCCACGTTTACGGATTCCATAAAACGTTTCCTTCTTGTTGCGAAAGTAAAAGCGATGTTTCGCGCTGCTGTTCCGCCGCTTTTTGATATCTCTGATAGCCGCGCAAAAAACCTCATACGTGCTCGATGCAGTATACTTTGACGAAACGAAGATAAAATCAAGTTTTTGCTTCAACGACTGACCTATATCTCCTTCCAAGTTTCGCTGCTTTTTACCTGGTTTTTATAACGATTAGTTCATTATCTCGAATTACCCAGCTCTGCTAATTGCTTCAAGCATCCCAAAAGCCGACATTTCTTCCAAGATAGTCTGCAGGAATTTAATTTTCCCAAATCCTCCACCTTTATTGCACAGATCTCGTTCAAGCACGAAATAATAGTAAACGAAACGATTTTCTAATTATTCAAAGATGCGCCGGTAAATAACGCGATCGTTTGTTTTGTCGAGGGCTTTCCGGCCGGGGAGGAAAAAGCCGAGCAGCAGCGCAACGACGGCAAAGACGTTCGCGAGCGGAAGGATGCGTACGTGCAAACGTTATGATTACACTGGCTTCCTCGTGACGCGCAATAAACGTTGAGAAAAACGAAATTTAATGTAATTAAAAATGTTTTTAACGCGACGTCGTCCGCGTAAAATAGAGGAAAGAGAGAAAAGAAGGAAACGAAGAGGAGGCGGGAAGGGAGGGGCGGTGGGGCCCTAGTGGTTAGAGAGAAAAAGAGAATTAGAGCGGCGCGCTGACTGCGAAAGATGGGAGAAATAGGGGCGCAAAAAAGCTATGACATAGTGCGCAATTATGAAAATGAGTTTGGATGAGGCACGGCCACGGAGAGAACAAAGCTTTGAGAGATAACATTGACCAAAGTTACGAGGTTTTGCTTCTCCATTATTCAAACGAGAACCAGTCGAGCACGGTCTCGCTGTATCTGTCGCGTTTCTTGGAAAAATACACGCATGCGTGGACGCTTACAAACCGCGGCGATCCCGCGTCCTAGTAACTCGCCTTCATTACCACGTACCGGTGGCCACGCACGAGTGTCTCTCTAGAGAGAATCTCATAAATAGAATCAGCGAAAGGTGAGCTTTTTCAAAACACTCCGGTGGCGGTAATGCGTTTCGAGGAAGAATCGTTTGGCAAAGAGCGAACGTAACAGTGAAAATCGGGGCTCCTGTGTTTCTCGATGTTTCTCTATCTTGTGATGATGCGCACGTCACGAATTTCGTGCGTACACATGGTTCTTAGAAATATTTACGATTGATTACGAGGTTAAACACAGTTTGATCTTTAGCTACCGAGTGACTTTTTTATCGTAGCAAATGTGTCGTTCCGTACTAAATCAATTATAGACAAAATACGGATAGAAAGAAGACAGATGTACTGGTCAACTAGTCGAAACTCTAAACTCAGCATAGAAAATAAACTGAAAATCTACAAAACGATAATAAAACCAATTTGAACGTATGGAATACCCATTATAGAGAACAGCAGCAATGAGCCACGTAAATAAACTAGAGTCGCTACAACAGAAGATACTGAGAGCAATAGTCAACGTCCCATGGTATGTCAGAAACGAGGATATACGCAAAGACTCGGAAATACCAACGGCCAAGGAAGAAATCGACAGGTACGCAGAAAAATACAAGGAAAGAAGAGCAACACATGCAAACTACCAGGTTGCTGAAGCGAGCAAAACTCTCATAGAGAGAAGACTAGACAGAAAACACCCACTCACTGAAGAAATAAAATAGTCAAACTGGAAGATAGTATCCCACTGGGAGTAGCCATCCACGTGTTATTTAGCAATTAAGCTAGAAAAATTTACCAAATGTCCAGCTCGACAAACTGTAAAGTACAAATTAAATAATAAAAAAAAAAGAAAAATGTGTTGTACCAGGGTGCGGTTGAAGTTATCAACTATAATCTTACGTTTCATTAAGATCGTAGAATATAGTGGAAACGTTGTGAATTAGTTGAAAAATTCATTCCCTACATAACGTAATTTATCAAAACACAAGTAACGCCTTAAATAAAACCATGGGAAACCCATGAAATACGAAACGCAGACAACGCGTCAATTGTTTAATATATCGGGTCCGCTGCTATACGTATTTCCAATAACTGGAATGCAGCATAATCTTTAGTTTCATATTTTGTCGCACCGATGGCAATTATTTCAGAAAATTCGATCAGCGTCATTGAATAACGAGGCTAGTTAATTTGACTACACAGACGCTGGCGGATACGCGAACAAATAAACTAGGTTTCTAACCCTATTCGACGCCAGCGTACGACTGCAATCCATTCCGAGGAGCGCAGTGATTTTTAATCGAGTTTCGTGACATCAAAGTGCTGCTGTCATCATGTTCTCTCTCTCTCTCACTCTCTTTTCTCTCTCCTTCGTCCTGTCTTCCCATCTTTTTCGCCTGGCCACGTCCGTCTCGTTTTCATGCTGTGCTCGTAGCGTCGTTCGTCAGCTCGTTCGTAGCTGGAAATTAATCGTCGCTTCTGAAAATAAGAGGCGAGTCGAAAAACCCCGAGAACGGCGGCCACCGTCAAAGAAACTCGACACTGTTCACTATTTATGAACCGTCCGCGCTTAGCGAACGCGAACGCGCACACCACTAGTCAAACCTAATTCGAGGTGAAAGACGAAGAGTCCCGGCGACGGAGAGATTGAAGAGCCGGAATAATGGCCCGACCGTGGACTGGCGACAAATTCTTCACGCCACGTGAACAAAAATATTGAAACAAGCCGTGGCTTCTGGATACACGGGATACACACGAGACAAGATGCGGACAAGAATAAGCTCTGCAATGTCTTTAAAAGAAGGTTTGCTTGGAATTTCGTGCGATGTTTGCTGATGTTTTTACTTCAGATTTAGTCAGCATACATATTTTCTCGATTAATTAGATTTCTTTTTTTTTTTTTTTTTTGTTAAACAAGTCGAAGCGTCTTTGAATTTTAGGGTTTAAACATGCTAAGTGTTTTCGTCATTGACGTATTTTCAAGTGGAATAATACAAGAAAATGAAATAAAATGTGTTTCTTACTATGATACTGTAGACAGTCGAAGCCACAAATTTGTCGACATGAAGAAGAATTTTGGGCGGAAAGTTCTATGATAAAAATTTCTCTCGTATCGTAATTCAAGTACACTGAGAGCGGTTTATTAGATACGTTTTTCTGAATGCGAGGTTACAGCGTTGAGAGAAATTTGGCCCATAACTGACAGGACCTTACTTTATTTCTTTCCACGAGGGGCCATGTGCAGCGGGCCCGTTTGCTCCGGCGCCGCGCGTATCATAATTTTGCACCAGGTCTCAAGAAGCGTTTCCCGAACTGTAGCCTCGCCCAGGCCCTTTCTCAATGTCGAGGACTGTCTTTGCTCGCGTTCGCCAACCAACGATCTCCGGTCTGCAACAGTAAAGCATTGTATCGACGTTTTTATACATTTCATGTAACGTAGCGTTAATTTTAACTCCGTTTCTGTTGATATGATGTTTATCACAAATCTTCCGATATCGTCAACGTAGAATAGAACACAAGGAAAGAACAGCAACACATCCAAACCAACTGACTGCTAAAGCGAGCAAAACTCTCATAGAAAGAAGACTAAAAAGAAAACACCCACTAACTAAAGAAATAAAATAGTCAAACTTGAAGATAATTACTGAAAATTCTCAATGCGAGAATTGATTGTAAATTTTAATAAATAAAATAAAAAAAAAAAAAAACTCGAAGGTGGTATCCCGCTAGGGATAGTCATCCACATATTATTTAGCAATTACGTTAGAAAAATTTACCAAGTGTCCAGCTGGACAAATTCTAAAGTACAAATTAAACAATAATAAAAAAAAAATGTGTTGTACCAGGGTGCGGTTTCAGTAAGATCGTAGAATATAGTGAAAACGTTGTGAATTCGTTGGAAAATTCATTCCGTACATGACGAAAAAGAACACCCCACTGACCTCGCTAAAGAAATAAAATAGTCAAACTCGAAGATGGTATCCCGCTAGGGATAGTCAACCACATGTTATTTAGCAATTAAGTTAGAAAAATTTATCAAGTGTCCAGCTGGACAAATTCTAAAGTACAAATTAAATAATAAAACAAAAAAATGTGCTGTACCAGGGTGCGGTTATCAACTATAATCTTACGTTTCAGTAAGATCATAGAATATAGTGAAAACGTTGTGAATTCGTTGGAAAATTCATTCCGTACATGACGAAAAAGAACACCCCACTGACCTCGCTAAAGAAATAAAATAGTCAAACTCGAAGATGGTATCCCGCTAGGGATAATCAACCACATGTTATTTAGCAATTAAGTTAGAAGAATTTAGCAAGTGTCCAGCTGGACAAATTGTAAAGTACAAATTAAATAATAAAACAAAAAAATGTGCTGTACCAGGGTGCGGTTATCAACTATAATCTTACGTTTCAGTAAGATCATAGAATATAGTGAAAACGTTGTGAATTCGTTGGAAAATTCATTCCGTACATGACGAAAAAGAACACCCCACTGACCTCTCTAAAGAAATAAAATAGTCAAACTCGAAGATGGTATCCCGCTAGGGATAGTCAACCACATGTTATTTAGCAATTAAGTTAGAAAAATTTATCAAGTGTCCAGCTGGACAAATTCTAAAGTACAAATTAAATAATAAAACAAAAAAACGTAGAATAGAAGCGAAAGAGATAGATCGGAAGATTAATTGTAATAACATGGTTGGAAATCTATGTATTCTTACATAACCTGTTCTAACACCATGTACAGGTAAGATTCGCGCGGCGATAAAGCCAGTCGTCGCGACGGACATTTTAATTCGCGTCGGTATGACGAAGAGCCGTCGTAAATCCGGTTGGCGGGCGAAAAATTCGCGGGATGATATCGCGAGAGCCGCGTGTCTTCGACGCATACGACGGTGGCAACGATAGAATTACCCCCGCGTCCATGAAATTTTATTGCCATCGATATTTCACGGGGCTCGCGGTCCGCTCGTGTAACGGGCGATACGCGCGGCGTGCGCGCTGCGCCGCGTACAGCCGCCATTGTGGCCGGCACGCAATCAGTAAAGTGCCATACGCCGCTATTGAAACTGCTACTAATGAAAATTCCCCGGGGGGACGCGAATAAAACTGACTGGTATTCAGGTATTCCAATAATTAATGAAATAAAAACTGGCCGCGCGTCATTTCGCGACGTGGTTTCCGGAATGAATTCTATCGGCGTGATATAAAATAATAAAATAGAAAAAAAGACGGAAGAAAAAAAATTGTAGACAGGAAGAAGAAGAGGGAGAGGAAGCGGTGTAAAACGACCAGTGCAACGAATTTAAAGAGGATTTCAGATGAGCACAAGCGTGAATTCTTCATTAGCATCTGGCGAATTGCTAGGTACTGGATATCAGTTAGGTAGAAACGAGCGTGATTTTTGGAGAAACAGAAACGGACGAAACGCGAACAGGATCTTCATTTTTGAAGATCCGGTGCTCGCTATTCCTTCGTATTTACTGTTTTTCCCAGCAGCTGGTTTTTCCTCCTGCACTCGATAGTGACTTCAAGTCCGTTCCTCGAATGCTTCAGCCATGTGTTCTACGTGAAAGCTGCAAGCCATAAAACGATTGTAAATTTTACGGAAGTCCAATAATGTCACACTGCCGTTCTTCTTAGGACTTCTAATAGAAACGCGTCATACATGCGCACATATTTCTTACAACTTACATCCAAGAGTATTTATACCTGTATTTGCAAGTGTTGGGAGGACGCTTATGTAGAAACCAAGCGATAAATATACGAGACACGTACATATGAAGCAAATAAATTCGGCGAAAATCCACGGTACAGACATTAGTTATCGTTCGTCATTGAAGAAACCTAATCCAATAACAAGTTGACTAAATCCTTGTCTTGATTTCAATCACAGTGCTCGAGACGTCGGTCGCGAATCGAGACAAATCAGACTATCCCTAGACGCGACGTTCGTTTTTCTTTCTTTTTTTTTTTTTCGTCCCCCTGTTTCCACGAGAAAGAGCGAAAAAGAAGAAGGAAAAAAAAGAAAAGGGAGGAAATAACAAAATTACAGAGTCGCTTCGTCAGAAGCAGGCTCCGTTAAATCAACCGGTCCTCTCTTCCTCTGTCCGTGGCTCTCGTTTCACCGACACCCTCTCATCGTCTCTTGCATTTCACAGCGAGGTCCTTCCCCGCTTTCCTTCCAGTCAGCCTGTAATCTAGGAATCTATGATTCAACGACACTCGTGCGCCCCCAGCATCTGCTCCCTGATGGACGCACTTCAAACTGTCCCGCTCACAAAGCGAGCTCTGTTCTTAGGAAATAATGTTTTCGCCGGCGTGTCCGTCGTCGTCGTTGTCGTCGTTCTTCTCCTACCTCCTCTTCGTCTACCTCTTTCTCCCCTCTCCGCCGCTCTCTTCTCTCATTCTTGTGCAACCGCTTAATACCTTGCAGATGCGAGATAGCGCTCGACAGACAGGAACAGAGTTGAAGGGAGCCGGACAACGTTTTGTTCGTGGTCTAACAGGTGCCTGGTAATTCGACGTATGTATTCAGATGGCGCACATGTTCTTCGAGTGACGGTCCGAGAGAGCGAGATGCACTTCGGATCGCGATTGAATTATTGGGATTTCTTGGCAAGGGATGTCGACATTCTAAGCGCAAGCGATGCGGTTGTGTTAACCCTTGTAATCCACCGACCCTTTGCATTATGGTGACGTTGATAATTGGAAAATTATATTTCGTACCGGTTTCATCGACAGAAGTTTCATGTCTAGGCTACCGCGTAAGCTAATTTACAAAAATTTATAGTCTTTCTTGTTCTCGCAAGAATTGCTTGGCTTCGAATGGTTTTATTTCACTGGTCAGTTGTGACAAGATTTCTTGATAATTTTACATCCTCAAGAGAATATTATTCGATTAAACTCTCGGTGATTTGTTTATTAAAATTTGCATCGACGAAGATCAGCTATTTTTAAAGATGTTCGATTGCAAACGTGTTTCAAGGATTCCCTTGAAACGATAATTTCGTAACGGTTCTTCATATCCACTCGTCGAAACGTCAATCTTCGTCCACGGAATCGCGATACGTCGGCCACAACGATCGATAGTTCGTCTGTTGGCTGGAATTTACAATGGTCATCAGACGTGCAATTTTTATGCAAATAGCGAAACGTTCCAGTCAGACGAGCGTTATCAATACCGTGTAGACTCGAAAACGTCGATAGAAAATTTAAGTTTCCCAGCTATGCACGAATATGAATTTTTCAGTTGCGCATACCACAGATGTTGACCAATTTAGATTCAGTTCTTGTTCTACGCCGGCCAAGTGTAACAAATAGAAACGTGAATTTTATTCTTAGCAGTCACCACGGTTGACGTATTTATGACAGATACTAAAATAAACGAGGAACATATACCAAAGTAAAATGATAAATTACAAAATGAAGAGGAAACTGTGAACAACCGCGCGAGTATCACGCTACGTTCTCGTTTTTCACAATTCTCACCAGCATACTTTTTAGGTCAATTTTTTCCAGCTCTCACTTGGGTTCGTTCTCAATTGCCCCTTTTCTTAAATGTGCACCATCACCGGGCTCTCCTAAACACACATGTCCACTTTCTTCGAGCCAAAACACAGAGCCATACGAGAAAATCGCCACTTGATACCAAAGCACGCTAAACTTCTGTTTTTATTCAGCTACATGAAACTACGATAAACTCATTTAAATCTTTACGTGGAAACATGAAAAATGACAACCTTCTATTTTTTTAAATTGAACTATTTTTTTCTTCTTTCTTTTATATATTAATCGATGTATTTTATTATTCTTTATATAAAAAAAAGAAAAAACAAACTGAAGATGTAACGAGCGTTAAGTTTCATGCTATTCGTCTCTCTTCCCTCTTGAATCACCTGTGAAAGATTGTACCCATCGATAGAACGTGCCGAACCGGGAAAAAAGATGGAGAAAAATAGAAAAGGATACGATAGAGGTAGAAAAAGTCTGTACATAAATCGTTTGGAAGCGGTGTTCGGTGGCCATCGCCGTCGTATCAGTCCCGGAAACTGGGTCAAGCGAGTTTTTCCCGGCGACTTGTTCCCAACAAAGATAGCAACCTTCGACCAGCGTCGATCGCCCCTTTTTTTTTACACCCTTCATCTTTCAGCTTGCTTTCTTTCAAAGGTGAAGCGTTTCCTTTCAATGACGTTAACTCGGTACTCGAAACAGGTAACTCGAAAATTACGAACTTTAGAAGTGGATCTCGGATGGACCTCGAGAGTTGAGACTTTCGAGAGTTTCCATCGAAATATATTACGAACGAGGCTCTATTTTGACAAAGACCATATTTAGACTTCTGCTACTTTCAATGGGTCCATTCTTCGTCACACTTTTTCATGAGATTTCGTATTCAGACAAAACAGGCACCCTGTATATTTGCATATTCTGCATCGTCGCACTAATAGAAATGAGAACCGAAATAAATTACAAGTGAAACATAGATGATAAATAGTACAACGAAATTTCTCATTCAGAAAAAAGAAAAAAAGAAAGTACGATCTTGAAGTAAAATAATAAGCTCGATAATATTTTTTCTTCCAAAACTGAACTATCTAAATTGTATTGTACCATAAAAATAAATCGTTGCTTGAACAAAATTACGGCTATACCCTATATCGTGTCCATTCCGCGAACTTTCATGTATAGATTATATTTTCCATACAAAAGGATTGTCTAATTTTATAAAAAAACAGTCCCCTCCGGGTTTAACTTGCCCCACCACTTCTTTTGCTCCCGCTATGAAACTTTCCGGGGAAAGTTGATTGAAAAGCTCCGCGGTTTAACTTCGCCTCTAAAATCGGCTCGGTTCCGGTCCTGCAAAGTAGGTCGAGCCGGATCCTTTCAACCAGCTCATTGTTGCCCGATCTTTCACGAAAATTCACTCTCCGACTACCGGTCCTCCTCTCTCTCTCTCTCTCTCTCTCACACACACACACACACACACTCTCTCTTTCTCTCCTCCACGAGCGATTTCGTTTTTCGCGCACGAGAGAGGATCAAGTAAGTACTCGTAAAGCGGGAACAATAATCAGGGAAGGGGGTTCGTGCGGTACCCGGAGGCTAGCACTTTCCCCTATTTCCGGTAACGCCTAGTGCTACTTGCAATTTTTAACCTCACTTCGCTTTGAATTCAAGTGATTGTGTTTCTTTTTTCTCCTTCGCTCGGCGTGTTTCAGGGAGATTTCGAGCGAGGTGTACGGAAATTTGATGGCGTAACTCTGTTTGATAGGTTTCGGGTGTTTCGGGTTTATGTTTAGGTTACGGCGTCTTGTTAGGTTAGTATTCTAGGGAATTTTTGCACTGCGACCTATATATTTAAAAATCTTGACAGAATTTGGAATGTAATTTTGGGTTTCTAATGAAAAAGTACTAGATCTCAAGTTGGTGATTAAATTATGATATTTATTTGATATTTATTATTATACGATATCGTTGGTACGACATATGGTGTGACGTGGTGATGTTCCTTAGCTAGAAAACTTATGTGAAAAAGCAGTGACCTAAGCGTGAGATACTATGTAACCAATTAAAGCACTCAACAAGTCGGATTCTAATCTAAAATGGACGGCCAAAGTGTCATAAATAACGAATGACAAGAAACAAGGACTTCAATAGCTTCTTCATACCACTATCTGCTGGCATGCTGGCATTTATTTTCTCGACCACTTGCTCATACCTTATACCCTTTTTTACAAAGCCAAATAGGTCGTAAAAAATTCCAACATAAAATTTCACATAAAAGCAAATTCGACAATGATATTGTTTGGAACGATATCATATATGTAACAATATGAAATATTCTTTGCCATTTTATTTTCCATATATTACGTGAACAACATTAAAGAATATAACGAATTCTCTCTCTCTCTCTCTATATATATATATATGTAGTCTTCGCCATTTAATTTTCCGTGTATCAGAGAAACAATATTTAAAAAAATTACGATAATTTCGACTCTCAGCGAATCGACGAGAACGTATGCCGAGCAATCCCAAGATACACCGTCATTTTAATCCCGTATGATCTGGAAAAAGCACGAGGATGATCCGCCATCTAATCCGCTTAATTCCCTCGGTGGACCTGCCGCGTTTGCACTGCCACACGCTTCGAGATCAACGTGACTCGGAATCATCGTCATGCTGACTGCGGCAAAACGCACCAGGAAACAGCCAGCGTGTGTTGTAAATCAACTATACTGACTCGACTACTTTAACCCTCCCTCTGTGTCTTCTAGCGCGAAACGATAGCGGCACGAAACAATTTGTATTGCTATGCTTCATTTTAACACGCGTGAATTTAGTCGCTCCAATTTGCTGATAAGCACGTCGTGCGTCGTGCGTGATACGATATTGTACTAGCTCTGTAGCGATCACCCGCTTACTCTAGTGGGAAAATCCGTTTTATCTGTCTCTTTTCCCTTAACACTTTGATTGCCACGTCGAAATCACATGTTTCGCTCAGGACGCCACGTGAGTATTTTTATTATTCAAAGCATATAATGGCAGAATAATAATAAATTGATGATGCAAGACAACATTCTTCCCCAATGGACCGTTTATCTTATTGGTGGTCACGGGTGACCACTGTGATAACAGTTGATAGCGACATATTATAACAAGACTTCGTTTATTTCAACAAACCATTCGCATTCGTTATTTCGTCGTAAGCAAAACGTGTAGAAGATATTAGTACACGGTATTTGCTCACTTTATATACAGGGTGGTTGGTAACTGGTGGTACAAGCGGAAAAGGAAATAAAAATTTTTTTTTTATTTTTTTTTTAATTTTTCCATCGAGACAACGATCTATAGTGAGATCCGTTTTAACGAGACGTGATAAAGTGCACGCGTACCGAGCGAAAATTCAAAGTCGATTTTCTCGAAAACAAAGCCTCAAACGAAAAATTGTTATTCTATATTTTCTCCTTTTTTCGCATAGAATCACCCCCTTTTCGCTTGTACCATCAGTTACCAACCACCCTGAATAATAGTAAGATATATGCACACTTCTAACTTCAATTAGATGATTATAAAGCAGCATTTACGATTATTTTCTAAAGTGTATTTATAATAATATTCGTAGATCACCCCTTAAAGATATGGATGCAAACACAGTGCACCGTTAGATGCAAGATTTGTTCTCATTCTTTTATTGATGTTCTAATAAAAATATTTAATTGTTCAATGGGGCACTTTTTATTTCAAAGTATCTTCTATTTATCGATTATATTCAAAATGCCCTAACTGTTAATTTTCATACAATTTTTACAATTGTAAGAAGTTCAAGCCACTAATGACCAGTCAAAGTGCTTGCTTATGACGATGTGTCTTTAGCGATTTAACATTTTATCGTCCGAATAACTACTATCGTAAACTACTGTCAATCATAATCTTTTGTAATCGTATTATCTAATAACATCGATTCAACGTTAGATGATAAAGTGAACTCTTTCTAATGGGCACATACGAACTGTCAAAGTCTATACTTATTGCCTTCGTAGGAATCAGACGTGACAACTGTCAACCTAAATCAGTGCCAGACTCCTCTATTCCACCCTACATAATGTCCACTTCCGTTTGAATTAATCGTCTGAGACCAATGTCGGGGAACGGACGTGAAATTGTCTCAACCAATAGCGGTCATTTAAAAATCGTCATGAGTCTGGTACGCGACACGTAAATGGTCCGATGAAAAAGAACGAATCTACGACCAATGTAAATAACGGACGATTCAGCCGATACACGACGCTTATCATTATTTCAGAAATTTTCGAATCTGCCAAACTATTTTCACAAAAAGATACAGAGTATTAAATTCGCAATAAAGCAGGAACCAACGACCCCCCCCCCCCAAAAAAAAGAAAATATCGCATACACGCTGCAGATGAAAAAAGAACAAACCATTTCATTTGCATTCAACGATATTGAAAAATAAACATGTTACAAGCAAGATGACGACGCTACGTTCAAGACGTCCGATGCCAAACGATCACGAAAAGTCACAGAAGATGGAAATTGGCAGAACACTGGAAGAAATTCGTGACTATGTTCGTAAAAACCGATCCAGACCTAGAAACGGTTCCTTTATGACAAACAGACGCGCCTTGGGACGAACGCTCTCGAGAAATCTGCGTCCTATTTGCGCCTCTGCCAGCGGTGCATCTGCACGCGCCGATACGGTCATACTCGATGACATGCATAATAGAGCGGAGGATATAAAAGTAGCGTGGAGAGTACCAACGGAGAGGCGATGAATTTTTGATTGGACCGACGCGACATCCGGATACACGACTCTGATCTTATTCGGCCTATGTTCTTTCTTCCCGTCGTCGAACTTTTTCTTTTTTTTTTTTTTTTTCTTGCCTGTTTGACCCGTGATCGGCAGAGTCGAGGGGATACTCGCTTCTTGAAAGCTATATGGATGTATATACACAGCGTGGGAGAAATTGTAGAAGACGGGAGAGCGATATGGATTAGTTGAAGTTAGAGCAAATGAAATTTATGATTATGTACAGGATTATTTTCACAATGGAAGTTCTATGGCTCGTGAAAGTTCAGGTTAATACGAAACTTCGAAGAGATTACATTTCACATATCGTTCCATATGTGTAGGAATAACAATTACGAAGACTACTTGTCGAAAAATATTTTACACTGCATAAATGCAGCAAACATGATATTGAATTGGAGCAAATAACTTTGGCGAGTAGAAAGACTGATCTTAAATTATGTATTAATTGTTTTAATCCTCCTACTTGTCGAAACATATTTCCTAATAAACCTAAGATTAAATTTTAGCAACTAACTTTGGCAGGTAGAACGATTTTTAAATTATATATTAATTGTTCGGTTCCTTGCCTCTCGAAATAAGTTCTGCCATAAATCTTTGAAATGTTGAACCCCTATTTCTGAACATTCTATCGGTAGAAAAAAAAATATGAAAATTCCAGTTATTAAAGTTACATCGAGCACCCATCCTCTAAAATGTAGCTTTTCGTGGCAAGTAGGGCAAAACCGGAAATATACCTGTCCGTTGAAAATTGGAGTGTAACAGTTTCGAGATGACGCGCTCAGCGACAACGTCGAAAACGAGTAAGGAAAAATCCGAAGGTGGCGAAGTTTCTGGCCTCGGGGCCGGAAATTCCAACGCGATTACTGTAATCCCTGTTCAGAATCTAATAAGCGGTTGACACAAATTACAGAAGCACCTGCCCGACCTACGAAAGTCGGCACTACTTCCCTGTGATTTCTCAAAATTAGATGCCCCGTCCTAAGAAAACTTTGTAGCAACGTTCCGAATTCGGGTCACTGTCTTTTTGTCCTGTAATTTCTAACCGTCCACTACTCGCAGCTGTGCTCACGACGATTACCTGAATCCAGCGTTAATTGAGCGAAACCAACGTTCCCTTCAATCCTGATAAATAACCGTCCTTCCTTCTGTTGATTCGACATGTTTAAATAATTTTATTCGATTTGTCAAAGATACGAGTAATATAGGAAATTGTAAATTCGTATGAAACTAACAAAAAACCTGCTGGAAATAACACAGAACGTGTTATCCAAGTCTACCATAGACGCAATCCCCTAAAATTCATAACGTACAAAAAAAGACCTACCCTAACCTCTCGATGGTAACCAGCACCAAGCTAGCCAAACAAACCCTTCCCCTCGCCAAACAGATCACGCGAACTCCACAAACTCCCTTATCAAATTCCAGACCATCTCCACTTGTCCCCTTTATCCAACAGGCGAATTCAAAATCGCCGAGTGAAAAGAGAGCGTCATCGAGTTTTGCAACTAGGCGTCCTCCGCCTGTCATCCTCCGTGCGCCCCCTAATTAGACGATGGAAAACGACTGTTCGAGAAGCAATTTCACGCGGCTCGAATCAGCAGCGTTGGCTTACTAAAACGGAGTAGCCCGCGTGAATAGAAGAAAGACGAAGATAGAGGCAGAAAAGGAGAAAGAGAAAGAGAGAGAGAGAAGCACAGCAGTGCAAAAGCGAGAGGCCATTCAGCGGCAATCACCGGGGCGTAGACCGGTCCCTCCCACGGGACCGTGGATGTCCAGTCTGTCATTCATTCAAATTAATCTCCTGAATGTTTCAACGGGCATTGCGCGCCTCGTAAAACTCGCCGGTTTATAGTGGCCACAGCGAACAACAAAACGCCCGGATGAATTCGGGTTAATAAGTTGGATGGACTGTTTAACGAGGCCACGTGTTGTCGCGATTCAGATCGAGCGCTGTACACGTCGTCGTACCTCTTGCACGGCTAATTGGCATACTTGCGAAACATGCGAATCAATGAACGAATAAAATATTGAAACGTCACGGCTAAAGATTATTATGCAAAATTTGTCATTAATCGTTGAACAACGAGGACGCGGATCAATCGGACTATCAGAGTTAACAATAAGGCAAACTTATTTATTCTTCCAAAACTAGCCGTCGTTTGTCCATCGCGTTAACTCACTTGTCTCGAAAAGAAACCAACTTAACCCACACCAACGATCGTTGAATATTTCTTACCAAATGCATGTCGCAAACACTGCGCGTTAGTCGAGTAATTACCAAACTCGATCATTTGTAAGTAACGCCGGTCTATTTGCTTAATTAGTCATGCGATCCGCGGGCAATCACCGCTCATGTACCCGGGACGATAAGTGCAAAGCGGTGAACGGTATCATGGACGAATGGACAACAGCAGAGCGGACGTCATTGGCTAAGAGAGCCGGTAACAGAGAACACGCCATAAGGGTAGCCGGTCTCAGGGATCATTTTCATTAAGACCCGGACAATTAGATGTGCTTCGAATGGCGTCCAGTCTCGGGTAAGCTAGGAAGAAACTTATCCACGATACACCTTGAGCACGATGGCCCGACAGAACCATCGAACAAAAGGGGCGAACCGTGTTCCCTAGGGCGAATGGGGTGAGGGAAGCGGAAAGACGTTAACTGGAAGAGATTCGTAAGCGGGCCTGGTGCGGCAGAGGAACGAGAGAACGAACAGACCACTCCTACGGCCTCGACACGAGAAGCCCGCCATAACCTCGCCACTAGTAATTGAACGCAAGTGGTTGAAAGTACTTCTTGGCTCCCGGAAGCATCTTGGCTACCACCACCACCACCACCACCTCTGGGAGTCTGCGTTTCCTTCTTTTTTTTCTTCGTCCCTTCTTGTACTCTTCCCCCGTTTAGTTCTTGCGAGGAGAAAGAAAAATTTGGTCTTGTCGCCACTAATATCTCGTGCGCGACGATGTTAAGTTACGTCGCATTGGATAATCAGATGATCGCTGTGCTTTTAATTTTGGTAAAATGGAATAATTGATGTTTGTTTCGTGATCCTATTCTATTCTGTTTATTTCATAGTGGCAATAATTTTCAAGGATTTAACGTATATTCTAGTAAGATAAAATTTAGTTTAAATTAGAACTCGTGACAGATAAATTTGTGGTCGAAGAAATTAGATGCCGAGTTCCGTGAGAAACTGTTACCGATGGCTGCTTCGTTTGCTCGTAAAATATTCAGCCAAGCAGTTTCATAAAGACTCGGTGAAGCAGAGTTTGTTGCCTCTGAAAGCTACGAACCGGCGTTGTTGTTATTGAATCTAAGGATATGTAAATGAGTATCGGACGAGTAGCGGTTCCGTATACATCAACGTTTTTGCATATCTTCGCGTGGAAAGTACACAGTTCGGTTATTGTAAGAAACTTTACAATGCTTTATACCTTGTTAATTAATTAATAATTATTTCAAAATATCCACTCATCTACGTATTCTCAAGATATCCTTTTCATTAAATTTTTCCACTCGATACAAAATATTACATAATTCCAGCAACGCGTTTTACGTTCAAACGAACTATCAGAAGAAGCTTTAGATTACAACTTGTATCCATAGAATATGTTACAGAAGATAGAACGGTACTTGAAAATTGTTGAAATACCATTTAGAAGAGTACCGCTATCCCCAAGGATGCTCCCCTTTATCCACTTCGGCATTAATGGAACCGATTTTTTCGAAAGTACAATGGAAAGAGCTCTTATTGACACTACATTCTTCATTCAGTTTAAGTGGATTCTATCTGTAACCTCTAATTGTACCGAGGCACCGTGTTGTCAATAGATGACGATTGTCCCATTCTCGCAGCGAACCGCTGCTCTTAAGATAAATTGATATAATTGTAAGGTCTGCTTGAAGTGGACGCCTATTCGAACGATCAAGAGAACCTCAAATAGGATACAGAGATGTGTTGCGACATAAGTGCCGCAAAGAAAATTTACAGCCTTGTCACAACGAATGTCAGCGAACGCTATCCGGCGTTTACTAAATTCTTATCTTTGTAAATGGAAATTTAACACGACTTTCAAATATCTCGTTATGTCAGAAGCTAAGTACGAAAATACCAAATATCTCGCTATTTTCTTCGATATACATCACCTTCGTCTGCTGTAGCTCTTTTTGAATCGATTCGAGAATATTCCTCAAGCATGTGAAAGCCAAGACGTTCAACGCCCGAAGAAATGGGGCAAATTCTACTTTTCGATACATGGTCGAATGGGCGACTATGTGCGATTGAGTTTTTGTTCGTATGTCCCGTTTAAATGGCAGATACATGTTATGGAAATTCTTCGAAGGATTCCTCGGTTACAGTTTCGAACGTAAGTATGGGTTATCTTCGACGCGAATGAGAATTTGGCCTCCACTCGATCCCTCTATACCGAACGTTGTCGTACGTGATCTATGTTAAAATTCGTGTTGATATTCGACGTCTGAAGACATAACTATATAGAGTGTTAAATTTCAAGATCAACATTTCTTTCATTCTAAATGACCTGATCCTATGATATGGCCCTATATGAACAAAATTCCTTGCTTCCAATGATACAAGTATCTAACTCTTGAACGAATAATATTTTTCTATGACATTTTCTCTCATCATTGAAAACAAGATATTCGAGATACTCGAGTTAAGCATATCAATATATATAAAAGATATTCATCTATTCACTTAGCTTTTTATAAAAGAAAACAATTAATCCCTAACCGCTGTATAGTAGAAGACACTGACTGGTCTGGCTACGATACTCGTGGTCACGTAATCAACCAAGACGAAGTGGTCAACCAATCACCGAAGTAGCCATTTCAGGCCCGCTCTATTTCGTAAACCTACAATCTGGCGAATCCTCTTTCCTTCAGTATCTGTACCGGCTTGTGCCGTTATCCGTAATATATAATCTAATCTCCGATCGTTGGCCGTAACTTTCAGAAGGGGGTAGTCAGAAGCAGAAAGGCGGCTAGCAATAAGATACCAGCTGACCATTAAGTACGCTTTATCGGCGACAAATCTCTTTAATGGCAGGACCGTGTACTCGGTTAATAGACAAGCGGACTAGTACGCGCGAAATTGATCAGCATTTCCGTATCACGAGTAACGAGAGACACACCCCCATCGCGTAAATATTAATCTGGTTACCGCGTTAATCGTGCCAGGCCAACGAAACGAGTTCTCCTGGAAATTTCCTATGTCTACTCCAATTAGGCGAGGAAATTGCAGAGAAAAGGGGATTTTGGTGGTCTGATCGTTTGCCGACAAAACAGCGCGTCCAAACTCCACATATCTGTCACCGACGTTAAAATAAAGGTATTGAAGAAACTCGAGCCAAGAAACAACCCTCTCTCCATCGCCACAGGCAGCGCGTGGATCCTGTGTACCAGGACCAGGCGAAGCGAATCCCCGTCGTCTAAGCTGAATGTGACAACGGCACCCTCCATCGTCTTCAATCCTTTGTCGAACCCTTGTACCGGCACGATGCACAATAAGTGGCGGGCGTTATCATAAATAAAGAGCGGCTAAATTAGATTTTCAAATCAAGATGGCGACCGTATTGTCTACGACAGAGGCTGAATTAATTGGATTTCAGAGCCAACTTTGTCGCGTCTCGCACCAATCTGCTCCTCGTGCACCCCTTGCTCTTCCTTCTATAACGTTCCCCCCACTATTATTCGCTTCCCCCACTCTTGAGTCTAGACAGTCGAACATAAACGAATGTGCTCGAAACGCATTACGAAGCAACCCGCGTGACCTGACTGGCCGGTCGTGTCGGTTCCGTTCCGTTATTTTCGGTCGCGATCACGGTTTATGCTGGCGTCGCTTTCAACGAGCTTGAATTCAGGGCCCAGCACGGTTCGAGGGTCTGTACACGCGTTAAAAGGGGGCAAGGGATGAACCGTTCGGCTGCTCAAGGATTATTAAGGGATCGCCGAATCGGACAGATGGAAGGATAAACAAACCAGGCGTAATGAAGGAGTGCCAATCGCTTTGAAGTGCAGTCACTGGTTCACGAAAGTATCCCAACACTCGCAGAAATAGTAGAAATGTTTTATGAACGCACAACAAATTTTGGATATTTGAGACCATCTTCGTATAATAAATTTGTACGAAAAATACAATAAAAAGAAATTACAGATCTGCTGTACTCCAAAATGTTAGTACAGCCCCTTCGTAAGCGACTGTAGGGTCGCACCACGATCCTGTCGTTCTCCCTCGGGATAGATGTATTAAATCGACTAAACGGGTAGGTTCGTTTGGAACATGGGCAAGATCTCGTCGTCCATAAAACCAGTCGAGTCTTTCTCAAGCTGGACGAATGCAGATTGCGATGGACCGGTCCAACGAGATAGCTGTTGCTCGCTATAAGGCTAGATAAGCCACAATTGTGCAGAAATGCGTAAGAGAGGTTGGGTGTAATTAAGGTTGATATGACGCCGCGGGGGACGCGACTGCGGCGTTAGGGCGGGGGTGTAATTTGATGAGTCTGATGTAACGCGAGCGATGCGTGATTTCTCTGCGTATACCATGCTAAAGGGCGACTGGCACGGTGGCAGTCTCTGTTGTGATTAGAGTAAAAGTCCATTGTTTTAGTTCGTTGGGCGTGGAGAATAATTGGTGGATAGAAATGGAAGGTAGTGATTGGGGGAGATAGGAGAGTGATACGACCGTAACATTTTACTGTATTTGAAATATTATTCTTTCTGTGCCACTGAAAAATTTAACTTTGCATTTTAATTCAGTCATGCAATTTGGAATGTTGGATTATGTTAGAATTAGAAGGTAGGTGAAGAGATTTTTATCCGGCCACAAACTGCTGCATATCATTTTAAATTAAATTTCCGGCAAACACTTCACCTGTTTTCATAAACCTGATAAAAAAATCTCAAATTCCCTCATGTACAACATATCCTGAAATCCCTTGCCAACTTAAATCCCTCCGACTTACGGCAATCATGCTACCGTATTACCTCAAACCACTAGAAACATCACGCTCTGGGGCCAATTCGCTCACCGATTTGGTTTAACAAAATACCCAAAATCAACCCTGCTGAACCAACTCATAAACCAACCGCCCTGCTTCAATCACGCTACTTCATAACAACAATACTCGCACCTAGAACATGTATTCCCAGCAGGACGTAATTAGAAGGTGCACGTAGAACGGTCTGGGGCATCGAATTGTAGGAAGTTCTTAAAGGCCGCAATCCCCGGACGCAGATTAATTCCTGGGAAACATCCTCGTAATATCTATTGCTCTGCAAGCAGCGGCCTAGTCTTCGGTTTCCGTGTTGCTCGTCAGCTCGCCGACAGAAGCGTATTAACGCGCGGAAACTCGGTCTCGTTACTACAATACCGATGGATGCCTCGCTAGATATCCTTCTAGAATTTCCACTGGCTACAATTTCCCTCTCACCTCAAATTTAGCCTTAAAAAAGTTAACAACAAACGATCAAACCTTTTAACCATCTCCCTCGTGGAATTCTTCCTTTCCATAATCCTCACCCACCGAAACACCACGTAAAACTGGAAACATCCCGCAGAGAACATCTTCGACCTTGTCTTCGATCTTCTGAACTTTCAAACTAAAAATCCGTAATCTCGAATTCTGAACCTAAGCCAAGCTAATCAAAAATGTCACCCTGCTAAAAGCTATCAATAAACAATCCTTACCTCTCAGCCTTCCTCTCATCGTGGATTTCTTTCTGCCCACAATCCCCTTTTACCCCGATACTACCGGAATCAGCCCCCAAAAGGGCCTTCGACTTCCTCTCGAAGCTTCGAAACTTGCAAACCGAGAACCCGTAATTTTAAACCTAACCCAATCTAATGAAAAATTCGACCGTAAAAAGGTTATCAATAAACAATCCTTGCCATCTAACCTGCCTCTCTTCGTGAAGTTGCTCCTGTCCACGATCCCCTTTTACCGTGATACCACGCAAAACCGAAAACATCCCCCAAAAGAGCCTTCAACTTGGTCTCGAAGCTTCGAAACTTCCAGACCGAAAACCTGTGATTTCAAATTCCTGTTTCTCCGACGAAACCGAATCTAACATGTACCCCTAATCCCGGCACAGGAAGAAAAAGCAGGACACGATCCGTGAGATGGAATCTCCCAGTTTAAATACATTCGAGAGACAGTGAGAGGCAAACACAAAGCCACGCTGCTCTCGTTGGAGAGCAGCTCATCAAGGGGATTAAGGGTGCAGCACCCCCTGTCTTCGCGTTCGCGGTAAACGCAATCCATCAACCCTTCCTTTTCGACCTGGTCCTCGAGTGGCTGAGTCCCCTATAACCACGCTAGATTAACGTTTCAAGAATCGCGAAGTCACCGACGAAAATTACCGCACATTGACGATTTCTGGCCAGAGATCGACGAGTGGTGAAAGGATCGCGGATTACGTCGTGCTCCTCTCGCGTTAGAGGGTCCACGAGGATCCTTACGAGTAGGACGAAACCGCGGTTCCGAATACAAAGGACCTCGTTGGGATACGTATCCGCGGGAATTGCTCATAGCAGGATCGATTTTCGGTTCCACAGTAATCGGCGCATGGTCGACCGATCTGTAGAAAGGTGTTAACGATGGAATTTTTGACCATGATCGAGGTCATCTGCAATATTCATTCTAGCTTTATGGTTTCCAAAGTTATTTTTGCTACGGCGTTTGAAGTTATGGTTTGGATTAATTATCGCCAAGAGGATATATATACACACACACGCATATATATATATATATATATATATATATATATATATATATATATATATATGTATTAGATTGTCCAATAAATGTCTTTCTTTCGCAAACGTGTTTTTTACAACAGTGCACCTTCATAGAAACGTGAAACCAAGTCTGTGAAATGTCGCGGTGTTTGTCTCAACAGAACAAAATGGATCGTACGTAATTCGACAAAATAATATAAAACAAAAAACGTTGTGCGTCTATTATTTCCTCATAAAACGAAAGAAACTTTTCGGACAACCTAATATATTTTATATGTAGAATAATTGAAGTTATTGAGAATGAAATGATTATTTATTATGGAATTATAAGCTTTAAGACTGTGATTGTTAAGATACTCGTGCGTACATAAGAACGTGTGTTCCTCGTATTACACGTACAGAACCTGTGAACAAGCGTCGTTACAAATTTCTGATAGACCTTTAGTGGCCTATCATAATTTCTCTACGTAATTACTTCATAAAATATTCGTTATTCGTAAGTTTTACAACTACGACACCATCGTGTTCAGCGAGGTAAATTACACTTTGGGGCGGACAACTTGTTTGGCGTGCAGCGAAATTGTAAATGCTAATATCGAATAATCGTATATTGTCCCGAAGGTTGTTCAACCAGAGATCGCGTGACCGTCACGCTCGTGTGTTACGTCACTCGAAGAGTAATCTTTCTCCAGCTTGGCCCCCTCCCACGTAAGTTAGGTGTGCGTTCGAAGGAAAGTGTGAAACTTGAGGAACGATTTAATTGCCTTAAATTTTAGCAAGTTACCTGAGGCGGAAGTAATAAAGCAAAGTTGGGAGAATTTATTTGAAGGTATAGAAAAGTGCTGGTATTAATTCTTGAAAAACAAAGTAATAGACAACATATGTATTGTGTATTTTTTGTAATTGTATATTTCAATATGGAAAAACGACAATATTGAAATATACAATCATACTTTCAATTTTCTATTCTTTACTAATATTCGTGTTTCATGTTTTAAAATAACAATTTTAAGACACCAGTTGTTTAACGCTTTTGCCGTAGAGAGCGGAAAATTGCAAAATCATTTAGTTCTATCCTGTAATATTCTTCCATTTCTAGTTGTTCTAAAGATTCGTGCACTTTGTATAACATCGGATCATCACACTCGTGTTTTATTCATTGCTGTATGTTACTTTGTATATTTCGTAAATGAAACACTTTCATATCATATACAAATAATAAATCGGCGCAGTCATCCGAGAAACAATCTCTGTTACGCTTTTGCGTGTACAACGAACGTTAAACGCGAACTTTAAACGACCAGTCCACATTAATTCGAGGATCACGCAACAGTGTCGTGTGTGACTCGAGTATCGTCCCAGAAACGAATTTCGCTTTTATCGGGCCCTATTGTGTCTCGACTTTAGCACAAGTTAAGATCCGTTTCCACGAACACGTAATTTTCTAAATATCGTGTTTCATAAACTGTATGCGTTGTTAATAATTGATTACAATGTTTTATACACAGGGTGTGAAAAAAGACGAGTGTAATCCTGAACATGAAGACGATAGAGGACGTTCGCGTACAGAAATATTGTACGAGATTTATTTTTCAAGTTCTACGAAGTTTCTTCTCTGTTTCGCTCAGTAATTGATTACGTTTTTTTTTATACACTGAGCAACAAAAAAAAAAAAAAAAGATTTGGACTTAAACACCAAAGCAATGAAAGAGTTTCATACATAAAAATGTTGTTAAAAATATATCCTTCGACTTATACGAACAAAACTTCCTCTCTATTTCAACGAAATAGAAGGACATTAATCAAAGGATAAAAAGAAAATTGAAATTAATAAAATTTGCGAACGAACGAAATTAAAGATAAGATGAAATATTAGTGTCGTTTCACTCATAGTGAGAAACATGAATTATGAGTACGATTCATCGACTCGAACTACTACCGCTATATTATTATTTATAACTCGAGAACAAGCTTCATTTTTCTATGAACTTTTTTCATTATCTTGATGCACAGGATCACACCTCCTAAATATCCGTCCGCTCTTTCCCATATTCTGTATATTCCATAGTCTTCATAGCGTTTTAATCGAGCAAGCAACACGACACTCATTTCACACGGTAGATTAGCTGCCAGTAGAACCAGTGCGAATTTCTTCTCACAGAGAGCCACGTGCTCGTCGAATAGAACTAATTTCTGTCCAAACAAGCCGCGAGGCACGAGAAGGGAGATGACGCTCTTCGTCGCCGATGATTATCGATGTCGTCTGCCAATTTGCCCGAGCACAGTTCGGAAAGAAAGCGTCAAAGGATTTTTTCAGTGGTTGTTCATTAAAAGGGACCGAGACATTTTTCCCGCAGTCAAGCCGCCGGTGTTTGTACGTGAGCCGGGGAAAAATAATTTATTTGCCTCCGCGAGCGTAGTCGAACGATTTCGCTTTTCGACCAAAAGACCGTTCCTTTCGATTTTCTTCCTTTGCCCGCCAAGCGACCGTATTAAATGACTCATCGTTCTCTCTTCTTTTTTGTGTGTTACAGGTACGTAGTTTTACCTTCCGTTGGCTGCACCACGAATCGGGATAACGAACGAAAAGGACTAAGGTAAAAAGATTGGAAATACTTGTCGGGGCTGGGTTATCTAAATCTCACATCGTGCGTGAATATTGAAGTGGAAGGATTAGATGAGACAAATCATAATTTTTCTTTGGTAATCATTTTTATACTTCCAACCAACCAACGATTTTTTATTCAGAATGAACAGAGTTTCGATTAAAAAAATGTAGGTTTCTCAATGTATCTCATATTAGTCGCGCCTTTTACCAAATCATTAGACGACGAGGTATCTCTGGTCTGCGTATCTTTATGCAATTTCATATCTGTTGAAGTAATTACTTCAAGGAAAACTGTACATCTTTATTTGTGTATATCCGTGATCTGGAGACTGCTATTACGCAGAAATATTCTAAATAAGGAGCGGTGCATATTACTGTACCCTTCAATATACATTATGTTTTCGGTTGCGAGGTCTAAGAACAAAGGAACTAATAAACAGATTTCTATTTATGTTCCCTGTAACCTCTAGCCGAAGCTATAAAGTTAACTTTTTTGGTAGTCCCTTTGCTAGAAATATATGAACGTGCCCTATCGTTCCATTGTCTAGTAACAAAAAGAATAAGGATCCGAATCAGCATATACTTATACATTATACTTATACCTTTAATTTGTAGCGGCACGATCTCGTCTAATAAATCTCACGACCAACCATCCTCTACACAAGTCCTCTACAAATTATTTCAATATACTTCTCTATTACAAATTCATCCACTCGTTCTTGAATCAATCAACCTCAACCCCAACAATATCGTTATGAGCATAACTTGAATAGAGATCAGTTTCGATAAACGTTATAACAAGCTCTTTATCTTCGATTTTTTTTTTTACCTTCGAATTTCCTATAATTACATAAACATCCGTAGTCCAGTCATTTCACATGACAGTTCTTATTAACTCAACCTCGGTATAATCCGCGGACGAGCTGCTGTACGTATAATAAAACAATAGCTGATATCACGAAAGCAATTGGAATTTGCAACGTCGATCCGGTCAGACGTTCCCTCTCCCACCCGCCCCTCTTCGTGATTTTTTCAAAGGACCACGTCCGCGCGGCTCGGGGATTTACCTTTGACCGTGACATGAAAGGAATTAGAGCTAATAAATTTCGGGCGTCGAGGTCGCGTCCGTTTCCCCTCCATTCGATTGCCGGAGTGTATCCAGGAGACGGACGATAATATACGATCCGGCAGAGCGCGAATCGTGCTCGCTGAAAACGCGCGAAAGAGATTCTCCGTGAGATCCGCCGGTTCCCTGTCTGTCGCGGCAGGCCTTTGATCTGCTCTACCCTTCGAATTTTCATTCCCTTCACCGCCAGCCCACCCTATGCCTTCCTCCGTTAATTCTTCTTTTTTTCCTAGCGGTGACACGGCCCTGGCCTGGTAATAAGCGCGATGTCAGCTCGCTCTGCCGTTTAAACGGGGGAAACGCTTCAATTCTCTGTTCCCATCAACCGAATAGCCAGCGCTATCGCGTAGATAGATTTCGTGAGATTTCGTGAATACGGTTTGACGAGAGGCAATCGGTCGTAGGTTCAGGAAGATTTCTATGATTTCTTCCGCGTATAAAATACCGTGCCACGAAAGATACATCGTCGGCCTTGGGTGGTAGATGATGGGAATGGCGAATCCAGAAATCTTCCTTGGGAAGGCGAAATGTGTAGAGATAGATAAGTATTCATTCTTGGAACCTCTTTTACAGGATTTGAAATTTATTTGTAACTTATATTTTAATACGTCTATTTGATGCTATAGTCGAAATGATTGAATCAACGTTGATCATACGTCTAAAAGGTTTCTCGGAATATGATATGATATTTTCATGTTTTATTTCTCTTGAACCCTTGTGCAAGAAAATCCTATCTTTTAGATCCGCCACTGGATTACGGTTGCAATGAAACAAGTTCAATTTCTAATACGTATCAGCAGATGTCCTAATACTTGGGATGACAGTGCAGTTTGAGACACTCGTTGAGAACTTCGTTCTATGAAATTGGAAATCTTATGACAATCTGCCTATTCGACACGTGTGCAATTCAATCGTACAATCCTACAGCTAGTAGAACGAAAAGGTTTCAGCTTGCTTCGGGTCAGCTTATTTAATCCGCGATCGACCGAATCACATTGGGGCACGTATTTACAAGGAAAAGAAGGGAAGGTATCTTCCATGACAAATCGAATAATTGTAGAGCAGGCTGCAGGTCCTCGGGGATCTCAGTGAAACTATCGGGTTACCGGCTGCCACCCCAGCCTCTCATGGAAAAGATAAGCAACTCGATCTGGCCAGAGATTTCAAGGTACTCGACGTAATACCTAACGGGCTTTCAATCATCGATATAATCGAGAGGCATCCGTAGAAAAGCAACAATGCTGTATCGATACACGTACACATGTACTAAATTATCTTCTCTTCCACTGAAACATTTTCAGAACTATCGACGTTGTATTTTTATAAATATTATCCCTAGAAATATTAACTTTGTATAATGACACGTAATATACAGGGTGGTTGGTAACTGGTGGTACAAGCGGAAAGGGGGTGATTCTACGCGAAAAAAGAAGTCGAAAATATAGAATAAAAATTTTTTTAATTTTTTTTCTTTTTAATTTTTCCATCGAGACAACGATCTACAGTGAGATCCGTTATAACGAGACGCGATAAAGTGCACGCGTACCGAGCGAAAATTCAAAGTCGATTTTCTCGAAAACAAAGCCTCGAACGAAAAATTTTTATTCTATATTTTCCGCTTGTACCGCCAGTTACCAACCACCCTGTATAAGAAATTACTTGTTATATTCGTGCAACCAAGTAGGATGATTTCGTAAACTCAAGATTATTCCAGGAAAAATTAATTTCACTAAATCATACCGTATCGATTTTCGTGTCACTGTGCGTGTTTCCTGTCTGGACCTATGGGATCCAACTATGGAGAACAGCTAGTAATTCTGACATAGATATTCTTCAACGTTTCCAATCAAAAACTCTAAGATCCTTGATAGATGCACCTTGGTATGTTACCAACGAAACGATACATTGCGACCTTAAGATACCTACAGTTAAAGAAGAAATATCCAAATTCAGTAACAGATATAATATAAGAGTTAACAACCACCAAAACCTATTAGTTACCCAATTACTTGACACGACGGTTCAGATCCGCAGACTAAAAAGACATTACTCTCCAGATTTAAACATTAGATTCAGCTAGGATCAAACATACGATAATCATTTATTATTATTCACGTTATAGTACCACGCCAGAATAATTTACTTATAATTCTCAATGAATCGATTGTAAACTACTTCCAAATAAAAAAAAAGACTAAAGAGAAAACACTGCACTGACCTCACGAAAGAAATAAAATAGACAAACTCGAAGATGGTATCCCGCTGGGAGTCACCATCCACATGTTATTTAGCAATAAAGCTAGAAAAATTGACCGAATGTCCAGCTGGACAAATTGTAAAATACAAATTGAATAATAAAAAAAAAAAAAAAGAAATTGTGCGTGTCTACGTGAAAAGAAAACTTTCTGCGATTGAGTCGCGTCATCGCATCGCATTAATACTTTTCACTCGCGGTATCAGGATTATCGATCACCCAGAGAACAAGTTTATTCAGATACGAAACAATTAATTATCAATATAATTGATCCACTCGGTGAACCATCGACCTACTGTTTTTTTCCAGAGTTTTTAATTCCTTTGACAATTGATAATCCCGAATTAAAGGAAGAGGAACTGGGCTATTTGGACGTTGTCCAAGGAAGCCAGTTGCAGGATCAGCGAATGCTACAAGTTTAAATAGCGAAATTGTCTGGGTATAGGTAACAGGCTTGCAATATTTATGGGAAGCTAGTGAAATCCAATTGAATTCATTATCTATTTAATAAGAATGCTTCTGACGACGGGACACCGTCTGCGTTTAAATCGTAGCGATTGAGGTCTTAAGGAAGATCCCGTTTATCGTAATTGTTCGTTAAGAAGATGTATTCTGCGTTGCAAAGGATCGGATATAAAATAGATAAAAATACTCTGTCGATCAATGAAGTGATTCTCTTTCAAGGATCAAGCCTCCATAAGTGGATTTTTCTTTTCTCGCAAAAGGAGAATTTCATAAGCAATCGAGCAACTGTTTGTTAACGCTCGCTATAAATAGAAGACCGTCTGATAGCGATATAATGGTGCAACGATGAGATACAATTTTCGAATTAAGATAAAATATTTATTGAGAATGGAAGAATGTTGTGATAAAAGCTAATTCTTCAACTAGAAACTTTTGTAACAATAAAATTGAAAGTTGACGAAGACAGATCAATTCCAGATAAATTATTCCTTGCACATATGAATACGACATAATTTAATTCGAACAAAAATGAAACGCACAAAGGAAAAATATGGATCTATAGACAAAGAGTCCAATATTCAAGAGATTGGCAATCCGAATAACAAGCTAACTGCCTTTTACCAATTAACAAACACCATCTTCCTCCATAGTTGTTCAGAATACGGTACCAAAATTTGGTCACTCATTTTCCTGTCACCCTGTATAAACGGTGCATCTTTGTCAGAACGGTTGGAAATAACAGTCGGTCAAAAATTAATGCCCCAGGCCGGGAATGAACGACGAAAAGTGGGGTTGCAGGGACAAGGTGGTAGGACGATACGGCAGGAGAGCAACCCCCGTTGACAGGACCCTTCGCAGCGTGGGCGAACACAATGAGGATAAAGCGAGTTGAATGCAACGTGCACGCGGATGCGCTCGCGCATTCGCTTCGTCCACTATCCTTTTGAGGAGTCCTTCGTGTCCGTTTCTCGGAATTTCCATAATCTCTGTGGTCGAGCCGGTGGTCCAGACAGATTTATCCCTGTCCTCCTCTTCGCTATGTCCCTGAGGCTGGTCCCCTTTTTTCACGGAGCTCTTAAAGCTCTCGAGAGTGAAGCAGCTAAAAGAGGAAGGATGACTGTCAATCACGATGCGCTTTCTCTCGGAGTGTACGAAATGACGTGTTCTTCAGACGGACCACGAAGCGATTACGGACGATGGGATGAGCATTTTTCGGATGACCGGTTGTTGTTGTTAAACGTAAATCACGAAGAATTTGCAGCGGCGCATGAGCTAAAGGACAAATCGAATCATGTTGTTGTTTTGATTCTACCAAATGTCCAAACTGGACAAATTGTGAATGTAAAGAATTAAATAAAAAAAAATATGTTGTTTTGCCTCTGAGTATTAATTTCGTTAATTTCGTTTCGACGTTAAACCGTCAAACAAAATCGAATTTAAATTTTCCGGCTAAAATTCACTACTCCTCCGACCTCTTATGCACAGGTAGTTCAAGGAAATCAAAGCATAGTAAAGCATAGAAAAATAGTGTTCTCAGTTCACAAAACACGGATAACTTCAATAGGCTTGAAAAATTAATCACGAAACAAACAGAGAAAATTAATAACTTGCTATCATTGCTTACAATCATAGTGGACAAATTAACACACTCCGACGTAAAATAAAACCAATGCGCATAGCTCTTTGGAATGCTAACGATCTAACTCGACATAAATACGAACTAGAACTTTTCCTAAAACAACAAGAAATCTCATAATCATAAACACTTATAATCCAGGTTACAGTACTACGCCAAAATAATTTACTTGTAATTCTCAGTGAGAATTGATTGTAAACATTCTACCAAATAAAAAAGAAAAAAATTTTCCACCTCTATAAGTATAAATGAGTATAAAATAGTATAAATGAGTATAAGTATAAATAAGTATAAAAAGACCAGTATAAATAAACAAACGCAACCGTAAGGTGACTAGTTTTTCAGTCTCAGTCTCAAAATATAGAATAAAAATTTGTTTTTTTAATTTTTCCATCGAGACAACGATCTACAGTGAGATCCGTTATAACGAGACGCGATAAAGTGCAGGCGTACCGAACGAAAATTCAAAGTCGATTTTCTCGAAAACAAAGCCTCGAACGAAAAATGTTTATTCTATGTTTTCGACTTCTTTTTTCGCGTAGAATCAGCCCCCTTTCCGCTTGTACCACCAGTTACCAACCACCCTGTATATTTGACGGTTTCAACATCGAGTTATCTCGTCATTTGAACCACACGACCAACCATCCTCTACAAATTTATCTTTTTATATTCGTTGGCTCTTACAAACTTATTACGACGTTGATATTTCGTTACTCGAACTACTCTCAGAGGCTGGAAAATAAAACCGAGTAATCACGTACAATTCTGTTTCTAAATGGGACGAGATGTATAGACGTGTAGGACGATCGGTTAGCAAAGTTGGTACGTAATTGTTTTATGCCGCTTCTCTAGCAGCAGTACACGTCGTTTCATCATTCTTTCATCTTTCTACGTTTTGTCGTGTAACGTTCTTTGAGTAGGCCACGTGTAAAACGCATAATCATACGAAGCAGTAGTTGGAAAGATCGAAGGATGAAAAACGAGCGCAGTGCGGACAGAGTGAGGAAATGGGAGTAGAAAAAAAAAGGTAACCACCGGCGAGACTCGCGACCGATCCTCGGACGGGATAAAATGAAATAATTCTCGCTGTCAGTCGAGTTCGAAACCCTCCTCCCTCTTTTCTCCTCGTTCTACCGCGTTCAATCGGCGTTTCGTATTTTCGCGTCAGAGACGAGGATGGAGGAGAGGAGGAACCGTTCGCGACTCGTTCGCCGGATAATTCCGCGGAAATTAAATGCCAGGAAAGAGATGGAAATTACTAGATCGTTGTTATTGGCCAGTTTTCGCGGCAATTCTTTCGTCGCGTAGATCGCGCCTGATTCGTTCGAACAGAAAATCACGTTCGTATCGTGTATTAACTTTAATATACAGGTAGAAAGAAAAATTTGATAAATCGGCTGGGATTTTAGTTGGAACAGAAATTCAGGGGGAATCACGGACACTGCAATGGTAAATAGATTCGGTGGGAATCTTTTGGCAGACTCTGTATATCGAAGATGCTAAAAGCTACGAGGCCATGCTACCTCGAGATCATGAAAAGGCATCGGGTCAGTGGAATATCAAAAGGCTACGGTACTTGCAATACACCGTCTGTGTGGCGACGAACGAAACGTTACTACTTTCCTAGGAAATGTAGGCAAATCTGGTCGTGTCTTATTACTGTTTAGATTTCGGTTCTTTGTAGAGTCTTTCCTTCCGATGCAAGCAGCGAGAGATTCCAGTCACGTAAAATGATGTTTGGATGAACCGATGTTTAAAGGAATATCGTTCGAAAAGAATAATTTGGGATTTTTACATAGGAAGGTTAATATTTATCTTTAACACTTTATATATCGAAGAACCAATCCTATTTCACATTTTTAATAATAGTAATTTCCGACACTGTTCGATCAAGAGAAACTAAAAAAAAAAAAAAAAACACAGAAGAGAGACACGAGTTGAACGAAACTTAAATAAAAAGCAACGACTCCGGACAGCACGAAAACCAAATATATAAAGCGTTAATGACGCACGCGGCTCGCCATTTAAAAATTCCCCTTTTCCTCGCATTCGGAATAAAAATAAAGAAACTGTCTTATTCGCGAGTGATACGTTACACGCGCCATTTCCTCCATCAACTGGAAACGTGTCTCTTCTCATCCGCGAGCCAGTTCTCCACCTCGAGCAAACTACTTAAAACACGCTCTATCTTCCCATTTAACAGACGAAAAATTTTCTCAAAAGCCATTTTCCCTACCGCTCATCGGCTGCGAGGTTGTTATTCCACGTCCGTCCCGGCGAATTGTTTATCCGGCAAACAGATCCTCCAGCCGATGTCAAAAGAGCGTCGTGCACTCTTCATTCTCGCAAGGCTGTCCGTTGACGCGTCTAGCTTCAGCCAACGGGCGCGAGAGAGATGAAACACTGTGGGGTGAGCAACCGTTGGAGGTCGCCTAACACGTGGCTATGACAGTCTCGCCCGTTCGATCCCTCGAGCCAGCCATCCTGGCCATTCCCCGCGTCCCAATTCAACGGGAATGATGATATCGAGCGACAATAATTGGAAAACTTATTAAACCCTTTCCCCCGGGTCCGGCGTATTATTCTTTGGCCGGGCGACTGGCGGGAGTAATCATCGTCGTTGAATACTATGCCGTTTCTTCATGGTTTATTGTAAGTTCGATTAATAAGAAAGAAGCGCGAAAGAGTTGTTTGCTCGCCTTTGTGTCTCTGTTCCGGTTGATGGAGTATCGGTCCGGGTTTTATTGATGGACAGGGGAGCGGAAGTAACGTGGAATATTCTCGGAACGTGGATATTAATTTTCATTTGTTTAATTATTCTCTCTGTAATGCCACGTCACTTGGAGATTACACACCCCCGCAACAATATTTCTGCAGTTTTATTTCCGTTGTAATCAATTGTATCTTTGTTTTTTTTTTTTATTTTTATTTATTAATGTACTGGTGGCATGAAGTTAATTAGTTTTTGTATTTATAACATCACGACCTCTAGACTTTTACATTTTTATTAGATTGTCCGAAGTGTTTCTTCCGTTTTACAAGGAAATAATAGACGCACAATGTTTTTTTGTTTTATATTAGTTTATTTAATTATACACGAACGTAATAATAGAAATAGAACGAAATTGATCATACCTAATTCAGTAATAAATAATATAAAACAGAAATTGTTGTTCGTTTATTATCACCTTATGAGACGAAAGAAACTTTTCGGACAACCTGATAGTTGTAGAACAATTCTAGTTACGAAAGAGAAAGTAAAGAATTCGATAACGCGATGACTAGATAACACGTTAACTGTTGCTAAAGCGATACCGATACCTGTGATTACAGAAAAAATTCATTTCTTATTCCTCGAAACTTTTATATTGACCATCGTACGAATCAACTATTTGGGCAACAAAGCGTGGGGCTCATAGCCCAGTTCCGTCACAATATGAAAACTGAAAATTCCTTGTGACACGATAAATCACGCGATTCACGGATGGATATTGATTCTGGATACGCGAGCGCCATTCGACGAAACGCTGGCCGAGCGCATTCAACTTCTTATGTTCGTGCCAGTGCTATCGAAACTACGAAATTACGTTTCCCAAGCCGTAACTTTGACTCTTCTTCGAGTTTTGTTCCACGCGTCCAATGAATCCTACACATAGTTGTGAATTTCGTCCAATGGACATTCACCGGCATTTTGATCAACTTCTGCTCTAACTCGATCGCTTTATATCGTAATGTTCTTTCTTTATGTTGCAATATACGCGTATCTATAGCTTCAATCATAATTTCATTTCTACCGTATCCGAATTTTGAAGTTAGAAATTACTAATATGTAGCGGCACATAAACTAGAGAACAATTCAAATCATGTTGTTGTTTTGCATCGGAGTATCAACATCCTTAGGACATACAGAATGTAATAATAAACAAACTCCGGGCGAAACAATGTCGCCGCTACGTGCAACCAGATACAGTCAGATATCTGGGCACGATTCTGGGCAGAAGAATGGACATGGAAACGGTACATCGTAGATAAATCCAAACAACTGAAATCAAAACTAAAAAAATTCTACTGGCTCATTAGCAGATGCTGCAACTTAAACATGCAGAGTAAAATAATGTTATATAAAGCCATATTAAAACCTGTTTGGACCTATGGGATCCAACTATGGGGAATAGCGAGTAATTCCAACATAGAAATTCTCCGACGATTCCAATCAAAAACTCTAAGATCCTTGATAGATGCACCTTGGTATGTTAGCAACGAAACGATACATCGCGACCTTGAGATACCTACAGTTAAAGAAAAAATGTCCAAATTCAGCAATAGATTTTTTTTTATTTATTAATATTTACAATCAATTCTCGCATTGAGAATTTTCAGTCATTTTTTCTGGCGTGGCGCAGTGACATGGCTAATTATTTATAATAAGTTAATACTTATTATAGATAAGTATAATTTATAAGTAAGTGTTATGCAATAGATATAACATAAGAATTAACAACCACCAAAACCCACTATTTACTCAATTACTTGACACGACGGTTCAGATCCGCAGACTAAAAAGACATTACTCTCCAGATTTAAACATTAGATTCAGCTAGGATCAAACATACGATAATCATTTATTATTATTCACGTTATAGTACCACGCCAGAATAATTTACTTATAATTCTCAATGAATCGATTGTAAACTACTTCCAAATTAAAAAAAAAAAGAGACTAAAGAGAAAACACCGCAGTGAGCTCACGAAAGAAATAAAATAGACAAACTCGAAGATGGTATCCCGCTGGGAGTCACCATCCACATGTTATTTAGCAGTAAAGCTAGAAAAATTTACTGAATGTCCAGCTGGACAAATTGTAAAATACAAATTGAATAATAAAAAAAAAAAGGAGAAAGATTTAATTAGATTTAAAAAAGTTTTAAATTTAAAGTTTAATTAGATTTAAGCATTAGATTCAACTAGTATCAAACATATTATAAACTCTTATAATCCAAGTTACAGTACAATTCTCAATGAGAATTGATTGTAAAAAGTCTACCAAATAAAAAAAAATTTGAATTTTCCGGTACTCCCTCGACCAGTATAATTAGACGACCATGTTCCCCAGAAGTCAGTGAGTCAGTCGTGCAAATCAATATCAGTTATCAGTTAGTCTCGAACGATCTCATTAGCGATTTTTACACTGCTTTTAGCGAATCCGTTAGTACGAGCGTCTTAGCGAATATTGTCTGTATTTATTTATTAATTATTTTAAAATATACTTGACGGTTTCCAACTTCGAGTTATCTCGTTATTTAAACAACATACCCACACAACCATCGTCTAGAAATATTTCCCTGTTTTATAATTATTAAATTAAATACATACTGAATTCTGAGAATATGAAATACACAAACAAAAGATAGAAATGAGAAGGAACGTCAGGAAGGCAGAAGAGTTTAATAAATGTATCTATACAATTACTAGTGCAATGAGTACATTTAGTATTTAACATACTTTTTTTTTGTTTTTTATTCAAATTTACAATCAATTCTCGCATTGAGAATTTTCAGTAATTTTTTTCTGGCGTGGCGCAGTGCTATAGCTAATTATTTATAATAAGTTAATACTTATTATAGATAACTATAATTTATAAATAAGTATTATAAATAAGTAAATATTACTTAATTTAAATAACTAATTGAATCTAGCGTTTAGATCTAGCGGGTAGTGTCTCTTCAGCCTGCGGATCTGGTCCGTCGTATCAAGTAGTCCAGTAATTAGGGGGTTTCGATGTTTGTTGACTCTTTTGCTATATCTGTCGCTATATTTTGCTATTTCCTCTTTGACTGTTGGTATCTTGTGGTCGCGATGTATTAGTTCGTTGGTGGCATACCAGGGTGCATTTATAATGGATCTTAGCGTTTTGTATTTAACATACTAGCATATTTATTTTAAAGATCTCAGCGAATGTATACATCGAATAACGAGTGTACATGCTTGATACATTAATATATTAACTGTAACAACTGCATTAGTCTGTGAAAATACTCGGATAATCTTAAAACATATTGATCCAGTGAATTATACATTTATACGTTTCTAACACGAGTTTATAAGGTAGACAGCATGATAGGGTCCTATTATTTCTATGAAAGCATTCACCTACACGTTCACAAAGCAAACATCGTCTGGAACAGAACTTAACTGCTAGCGCTTCCAACGTTCAAAGGTAACTCGATTTCCAAGAAGATACCAAGGGCAGAAAATTTATGTCTCTCCTTAACACTGTAACAGATCTATCGCATCGAATAATAGTCGAATAATTCTTAGAATCCCAGTGTATACAAGCCGTGTATCATAATCTAAAACGCTTAATGCGGTGAATTAATAAAGTACTCGTTTTCTTCGGAGCGTAGAAACAAGGGAAAGAAGAAAGTCGTTTAATTTGATAATCGATATCGGTATGTTTAGCGTAGGCGTAGTTTTAGAAAGTTATTTTGTAATTTATAGTCTTCTCTCTGTTCGTTGCCCTTTAGAACAGTCGTTCTTAACTTCTTTCGTTGCAAATAGATGGAAAGTGGTATAGTGGAAAGTGTATCGCGATAGTTGTAATTCCATTGAACGCCAGAGCTATCACAAACCAATCGATGCGACTATGTTTGTTCTTTTAATCGAATGCTTCGTTTCAATTTGAAATTTATTTCACGTATATCAATCAATTTTCATACGAAACATCGTTGTATCGGCAATATCCAACACGATAATACTCCTAAGCATATTTTCGTAACTATAAACATCTCGAAAATGATATCCCGCTGGGGGTAGCCATCCACATGTTATTTAGCAATTAAGTTAGAAAAATTTACCAAATTCCCAGCTGGACAAATTGTAAAGTACAAATTAAATAATAAAAAAAAGACTATCGTAGGATCTTTACTACAATTAGTTTATTTACAATAAATGGATTAAACGGATGTTGATTAAACAGGAAACTATGGTTGTTTAACGTGAACTAATCACAATAACGTATTATAATTAAGACAACTAGATAGTTAATTTGCAACTCTCGTCACCACGGATCCAACGCTCTCTCGACGACGTCACGTAGCAGACACACGTAGGAGATCGCCGATGATCTCGAGTCGCAGTTCGAACGTTTCACGAATAAGGTGAAGAAATTGAACTTTGTATGTGACAATAGAACTTATTATGCAAATCCAACAGAGTGACGGTTCAAAGTGTTACAACAGAATGATTCAAAGTGTTACAAGAGACTGAGGCGAGCGCTTATTTTCGACGGTTTTCATACCGAGGTTATAGTCCCTCTGGAGGGATTGTCGTCTGGTGTATCTCAGAAGCGCCTATTCCGTTACTATTTGGTTATTGTTTCGATAGCTGTGATACGCAGGATATCTAGCCTATCCCTATTACTGTTTCTGAGCGGGTGGTCTTTTTGAGCGTATGACACTAGCAACACTCTCCAGACAACGCAATTCGCACTCTCTGACGTCTCAACTTGCAACGACTGTTAATTCGTTTTTGTCCCTTAGCAACCCTTTGTCTCTCGTCTTAGCCCTACGTCTTTTGTCTTAGCCCCGCCACGCACATGTTCCGCAACCGCTTGTTTATAACTCGTCCGATATCTCTTAGGCCTTTCGTCCACGATACTACGCTATAAACACATTTGTCAAGCTGTGTCGCTTCCTTAAATGATATGCAATATGTTATTTTCCCTTGCAACGTCGCAATCATCCTGGCCATTAAAAATTCCCGGTTCATACGGAAGGTCCCCTATTTCTCTTATCCCAAGACGATTTATTCTTTATTTCCAGTACCGATTCATTTTTCTTAACCTATCTAGCCATAAAGGGGATGATAGACTCGTCCCTCCTGCAGGACGTTCTCGTTCATCTTCGCATGTGTACACGTATGTACGTTTGTCGCGAGCATGCGCGAAAAGACACGTCGGCCTCTCTACACCAGCGTAAAAGGACACGCTGGATTCAGTAAAGTGTCGTATGCTGCTTGACTTCATAAATAAAGATTCCCCGGTGCCGACCTCTATCAGAGAGGCTTTTTAAAATCTGCTCCACGCAGAGAGAATGTGTAATACAAGCGAGAGGCGCGCGCCACTCTTAGCCTACGCTCACAGAGAGACGCGATCTTCAACCGTTGATTCCTTTTGCCCTTTCTCGCTTCGGGAAATATCCACAGACCGACGTAGACCGGTCGCGCTCTGCGGAACGTTTTTAATTTCGATGCCGCGCCGAGAGAACCTCTTTGCGCCGCTGTCGGCAACAGTCTCTTCCTCGGATCGTATTTCGATGCTAATGCGAATGGATTAGTGGTAGGTTAGGATCATTTCAAATTTTTGAGAAAGAGTTCTGTTGAATAATAACGTCGCACGAGCGAAAGGTTCTGCGAGAATTTTGAAAGAGTTTTATGCAGGTTGCGCCAAAGATCATGCGACCGATTTAATTACTCAGCCAATCATTTGTCTTTCGTTCTTCCTTTTTGATGATTGTCGTTAATTGTATCGTGTATGTTACTCCTTTTAGATTTTGACTTTTCTTCAGTTTCTTGAACAAATACATTATTTTGCAAATAAAATGTCCTGTACCCGTGTCACGTTATTCGAAAGCGGTAAGAAGATAAAGGCAGAGACAGTATACTATATTACTAGTCACGTGCAAGTCAAAATTTTGTGAATGGTCATTAAGAATATAAATCCTGGACAGATGTTGTTCTCGCTCGTACATTCGTAATATTATCCACAACAGCGTAGGAAATATACGTAGGAAACATGGAGAAAATATGTATAAAGAATGCAGCGACATAATTCTCGGAACATCCTGCTGCGAATGGTACAAGCATCTCTCGATCTCGTCGGTTCACGCTGTTCCTCTACGACCGAGTCCCGATTTCTTTAAGAAATGCGTCGGTACAGGATAATATTTCCAAGCAATTTCCAACTATAAAGAATACATTACGTTCTACAAACACGAAAGTTAATTATCGAAAGACACTAGGTTACAAATCAGAAGTTATATGCTTCAATTTTTATTTATGTGACTCTTATCTCATCTACCGATGCAATTATTATTCCATCGCTTCTCCCTATATTACCATAAAGTCTTCGTTTTATTCTTTACATCTATGAAAATCATTTTACGCAACACCAAAACGCATATCATTCTACCAAAATGTCCAAACTGGACAAATTGTGAATGTAAACAATTAAATAAAAAAAAAACCTTGCATATCACGTACTATACGTAACAGATTTGTATTAACGCGAACATAGAGTATAAAATTTCGTGCATTTTTAAACTAAAGCACGACAGTGATAAAATAAAAAATCACCAGCTAAACAATATGGCGTGTTCTTTTCTATGAGCGCGACAAATTGACTCACGACGACCAAGTCTGGAAACGGACGGCAGAGAATTTAACGAAAAGCCTGTATGGCGGAAACGTTTCCACAGAGCCTTTTTATAAACAGCTGGAGGCGTAGTCCACGGGATATCACGCACGCTGGTCGGAATCGACGTAAAACTGTGCCGCCGTACAACCGTTTGCCGCGCTAACAAGACGCTAGTTACAGTGTCATTACTTTTATGGAGGTTGCTCGTTGTTACTGCGTAATAGTACGAGTACGGTGAAAGCATCAAGTGACCATCTGAATGTCTCACTTCGTTAGGCTCGACGCTCAAAGCCGATCCTACTCTACGACCCTGTGAATAACTTCCTCTTTCAGAGATCTCGCTACTTTTCTCCAATATACACGCCCTCTCTTTTTTAAAACAAACCGAGAAAAGTACGCCAGAATTGCAGAGATAATGTGACAAACTACTAGCGGTGGTTTTTATAATACGAAAGAGCAGCCAAGTATTCCAACGTGAATTTGAAATTTATTCTGACGCGATAGCAAGAAGGTAAATTTGTAATAGCTTAATTTTTGAAATTAACCGGTGACTGCAATTTCAATGTACCTTTACACTGATTTGTCAGAAACGCAAATTTTCTTCGTAACCATACGAACTGTTTTTCCTATTTTCGTATCTGTTTCTTTTACTATTCTCGCATCTTAAATTCACCTCCGCGTTTCGCACATGCGGGACACCCCGTACGAACTCGTTACACGAACTGTTTGTTCTCCGGCGGATTCAGATAAATGGAGTTCTACTGTACTGTAAATAAAAGTCGTCTCGGAAGTTGTTCGGCGCACTTACGAGTAATCTCGCAGTCGACGTCCGCGTTCAGAGGCAGATATCGCGACGGGGAAGCCCCATTCTCTCGGAAACCGTATATAATTACAGACAGATTGTTTTCGCGATCCTGGATCCCCGTGTTTCCGCTCGATCCGTTCATTCCACTCTGTAATTATAAACTTCGCCAACGAAGAATGCTCTTTTATCGGGGCAAATTTTCCCGACCACTCACCCCCATCTAACCAGCCACCCTCCTCCCTGCCTCGTTCTTTTACTACGCCGAGATATTCCAGATTTTTCCGTTCGTTTTTCTCCGCTGCGCCAACTTTATCGCCAACTTCCGCGACGACGTAATGAGAGAATCGAAGAGTATCGTGGCCACAGCGATCCGTTGCCTGATAATCGTGATTCCAACTTCTTGCGTACTTGCTATTTACGTACCTAGTCTCTAAAATGGAAATGCGAACGTCACACGACCCTACGAAAGATAATTCTTTGCACAAAGTTTTACAAAGAGCGAAGAAATTAATAATATTTGATACGAAATTGCAATACTTAAAATCCAAGCGTTACACACGTATAGTATATAACGAAAAATCAGAAATTTATTGTTTCTACGGATTAGATAATTGTAACGTGAAAGAATACAATTATGCGGTGATCGGTAAGCCACAACGACCGATACCATGGCCCATTTAATTCGCTAGAAACGCCGATTCTTGTAGCGACGTTAGTGATCGGCTTGTCGCGGAAAAACCAATGACAATTCTTTTTCCGTTCGAACGACGGCAGCCGCGACGAAGGCGGAAGTAACATTGATTTCACGTCCCAGACACACCTTGCTGTCACACGGCGCGCTTCATCCTTTTAAACAGGCCTGTCCCGTGCGCGCGCGCGCGCACTCACACACATAGAGACACGCGCGACGTCGAGCCACATAAAATGCAACGGGGTTCGCGAGAAATAGGCGCGGTATGCTCGTTCCCATTTACACTCGACGTTTTCCCGTGTCTCATTGCTTTCCACGTTCTTATACATATAAACGCAAAGATAACTGTACCCCTGTCTGAAGGAAATTTTAGACAGGAACACCTGCATATCTCTTAGCGATAATTGGCACCCCTGTACTATGTCAGACACATAGCATTTTTGACGCTTCCTGTTCGCGTGGAATGTTAGTTTAGGTAATTTAAGTGGCAGACGGTTGCATGGCGGATAGTAAGACGACTATCTTTTAGTTAGTTAGTTTTACGACTATCTTATCTGTCTAAACTTAGATTTGGGCCATGTATGACCTCGACTGCGAGTAGTTATAACGTTGAATGGTAACAAGTTCTCGTTATTAGTAGCAAGTTAATGCCAGGAATAATCAACATCAAAAACTGCAAAATTTCATCACATCTGTCTTCCAATTAGCCAGCGAATCAATTGCCTCGCAAAACTCCACTACGTAAGGAACCGACGAAAAGGAAAGAAAAATCTGCGCGAAATATACGGCGGTCTTTGATGTGCGTCGTCTTCGAGGTTGTGTTCAACGGGATAAACCGGCCAGCTGTCTCAGCGTCCGAGTGGTGGTGCTGGCCGCCTCCTTACGACGTGATCATCTGACCCGGCGTTGTCCTGTGTTTCGCGAAGAAAGCGCAGACGTAGCCAGGAAGTAGCCTTCTCTGTAATTAGCGTCTTCGTTCGCCTCTTTGACAAAGCTTCGTTCCTAACGAGCACGGAGCACGCCGGCTAACAGGTAACCCCGACCACTGGAAAACCTTGCGCCTATTGCTCGAACAATCTTCACCGTCTCCGTCACGAAAGTCACTTCCAAGAACTGTCTGCTTCTCCATTGGCCAGTCTCTGTGATTTCGTGCGGTGCGGCATTTTACACGCTCCTCTTTCACTTTGTACATTATCGTCTTTTTGGGTGGGGCGTGGGAGGGGGAAATTGAAGAAGAACGAATGTACAAATAAACGAAGTTCCGAGAAATTCCACTTTGTATAGAAAACGATATAAGGTTGTTCCAAAGTTGAACGACAAACGCTATCGTATCGCAAATCTTCGATTCCTCGCGAGATGTTTCATCGATGTCCGCATAAAGAAGACGTCCTGTGTAATATTATAAATCGATATGTAGTAAATGCTCTTTGGCAAGAACGTGTCTACTAAATTTTTGACGGTTGGGCACGTTTGCGATATCATATGGAAAATTTCATAGGCAACGGACTAATACAAGGAGGAAAGTTCGGCTCTATCCGGCAATATTAAATCCGTTCGTCTTCCGCGCAACATCAAATCACGTCCCATCGACCCGTGCTCGATCAAAAATCGAACTTCCGCGACAACTCGGATGGCTTTGTCACGCGCAACTGGAGCACACGCTGCGCCATCATGCAGATGCGAAACAGCAACTGTAAAAACCGTCTCGGGCCAGGCGTAGGGTGAAAGATAGCGAAGGATGGGGAACGTGTACGAAGAAAGAAAGCTGTGGAAGGTGAGAATAAGGAAAAAGAGACTACGTTATTATGCGAGTCTGCGATCTACGTACGTTACATATTCACGACCGGTCCGCGTAACTTGTTCGTAATCTTTTATTTTATACGACGCGATGTTTTGTGAAAGTCGGATGTGAGTTTGATCTATGGATTGTATAGGGTGTCCTTGAAAAAAGTGAACAGAGGAAATGGAACGAAAGAAACAAAATACATATATATGTTAGGATGTTGTAAGATGTTAAAAGAATTATCTTGGTCAGGGACGCACTGTGCGTCCCTCGCATTCGTTGTTACCTTTCTGAATGTTTCATTTACGGATGAGTCGTTTATTATTTTACCGAGCGATACAGGGCAACGCGTATTTCCATTTCACATTCGAAAACGTTAGCTCGTATGGCGCGATGACGCGCGGAATATTTAAAAATTCGCGACGCACACCCAACGGGAGGAATAATTTTTCGGAATTTCGAGCTCCGCCCTGTTCTCCGGAAATAAATGACACGAAGATCCTCGGTTCGTCACCTAGTTTTGCCCTCGGGACGTCCGTCGGTTCCTTGCATCGGTTTCCAGAAAAATATTGACACGTTTCGCACGATTCCTTCAAATTTCCATGTTTCATTCGGACAGCTGTCTTATTTTACTCTGACAAAATTTCAGATATACTCGCGTCTCTTGATTTATATTTCTTCGTGTACGTTCGCTTTTTGTCACAAATGGGTTAATGTATTTGCCACAAATGTCAGCAATAATAACGTATCAGCGACATGTTAAATCGGACAATACCACAACAGTCATCAAACAGGACTACCCTATCCTACTGGCATAAAGTCGAATTATTTCAACCTTCCAAGCAAACCTAACCTCTCGAAGAACAAACACTTTATGACAAGAAAGCCGCAAGGGTCCCTTCAAACAGCCCTATACATTATACTCCCCTTCTTATGTTTTCAAGCACCTCGCTCCACCCTCGATCGCATAGCTAATCGATTCGTTAATTACCTCCCCGGTGACACGGATAAAAAATAAAATCAAAGCAACCGTCAACGGTCCCCCAACACTGCTTCACCCTCAGCCACTCTCCTTTTCGTATTGTTACGAACGTCCATCGCTAACATCCACTCGATGCAAGGAACTACGAGCTTTTTCTTTTTTTTTTTTTTTTTTTTTTAATGAATGACAGCCGTATCCGGAAGCCACGACATGCTGATTGGACAGGTGTGACACTTTTAATGTCCATAGAATAGTGCAGATCGAGCTTTGCTCACGGACGAAATCAATTTCCCCCACTCCGACTCGATGGGTTCTTGCTACTCTACTTCATTGAGCTTCCCACACCGAGGTGGTTTGCGACTTTAATAAGCTTTATCGCAATGTTTCCTGAAGTATCTGACCCAGCATTAAATATTAACGTGCATTTTAAATAATTTAATGGATATTTAACGATAAGTTCCCAACTTTCTACTCTATGCGACGTCAATTTTTTATTTTTACTCAAATAAGAAGACTAAAGTGTCCCACTCGTCGAGTGTATAGTAAAAGAAAAAATTCAGCATCAAAGGATTATCAGTTTAGGGGGAGGATGTTCTCGCGTAAGGGAGAGCAGCAATCAACGCTACAATTCTATGAAAACCGTGACATTCGCGACCCAAGGACAGCCTAGTGGGGGGGGGGGGGGGGTAACGCACTCCAAGGCTGTTTGACTTACTCCAGCGAGCGCATTATACGCAAGAGGCAGCGCGAGCCCGACAAGTCGTTGTTTGCGCGTGTGTCGCTGGTTCCGATCCCCATCCGGGTCCCTGTTTACAGTGCGCGCCGCCATCTTCTCCGAGGGGGTTTCAGAGTAAGTTCGTGGCCACGACTTCCTTTGCGGCGCAAACTAGTAAGAGAAGCCGCGGAGGGAAGCCAGCGCGTGATAAGCGAATGGCAGGCAAGGGATGTGATAAAGGGTGGACTGCTCTGGAGGTGCAGACCGCTACTTGCGGAGTCGCGTTTCTGCTTTTGTCGACGCCGCTGTCACCCCGGAGATTTCAACCACCGGCTGCGACCCATCTGGTGTCGCGAAGTTCGTCTGGTGGCTGGTTGCGACTCGCGCGACCGCGCTACTGCGAATTCGACAAAAATGACGGTGCAATAAAATCGGCCAGCGAATTTGCGAACAACGCATTCAGGTTCGTGATCTATCGTCCCGACTGTACGCAGTTATTGCATAATCGGATAGAGTAATAGCGACAGAGCTGCTAGGATTACGTTAGGCGCGGTTGCTAAATTTGTTTTACGTTTCGAACGTCGGAAATCGATGGAATATAACGTAGACGATTAATTTCTCGTGTCGGTGGAGGATCTTTTATTTGAATAAATTCGAAAGATGAGTAATATCTTTAAATGTTTCATACCGCCTAATTTGTTAACATTCCTGTAACCTAAGCTTCAATTGTATATAAACGATTCTTTGGTCAATTTGTAGAAAATTAACTAAGATCACCCCAAGTAATTCTAATTCATTTGCCATCTTTAACAAGACAGCCACTCGAAAAACAAGGTTTCAAAACGATTTCACCCGATGGCTACGCCGACCATGTGCCGTGTAGGAAGTTTAAAAAACCAAAAAAAAAAAAAAAAAAATATAGTACAGCGGCTACGTGGCTGCGTAATCGCGTGGATCAGGTTGAACGGCAGGCAGCAGCGAGAAGGTCGAGCGGACCGTTTAATCGCGAGACACGACGCTGTTGCTTGACACCTCGTAAAAACTTTAATCAAACTTAACGACGGCATTAATTTCGCGCCGGGGCTCTCGCAGCATAGCCATGTCACGGTTTATCGCTTTTCGACGTGAGAACCGGCCACGTCACGGTCAGTGCGCGCGCGCGCCCCCGAATTATTACGACCGGTGTGCAGTCCACGAGCTCGTAATGAAAATTTTCACCGCACGCCGACAAATACGATCGCTTAATTGCCGCGAAATCGAATTAGCTGCGAATTGTGCGCGAGAAACGACAGTCCGTTACGATTCGACACTCGATTGCACCGCGTTGTCGATTTAAGTCGTTTTGTATATTTCATTCCACCTGACACCTGATTGACCATAAACGATTCCTCTACCTTTAACAGCAAGATCGTATGGATAATATGGTACTTAAAGATTTCCCGATAATTTCATGAAGATATTTATGGATCGTTAAAATTAATGGGAGCAATTGACACGGAATACGATGCAAGAGTTTTTATCGTTCGGATCTGTTCGTGTATTTTCACTGTACAACTGTTCCATTCATTTGGCACAAGGATGTGAATGATTGAAGATCTTTAGATGTGTAGCGTCTTCTGTATCTCTGATCAGAGCCCTCTTGCAGCGATCAATTAATAATATCAATTTAATTATGCACGAAGATCTATAGATACATTTTAAAAAATATATTTCAAATGGTTGTAAAAGTAACAACACAAAATACGTCTTTTACCGACGTTTATCTAAAACATTATCGATAGCAACATCTGTCGGCTCTAACGACTTCTTCCTTTTATTTCAGCCATTTTGAATCGAGGTTAGGTATGTAGAGGTTATGTACGGCCGCATCTTGCGTTTTTATCTTAATACAGCGAAGACGCAACAGGCCAGTTCTCGTAGATGTTATCGCGGCCTGAGTAGAAGAAACGTGTTCATTCAAATTAATATGTTTTGGGATATCGTTCCCCGAGGTATGGAACAAGAAATGCGTTGATATCAGTGGAATCATGTCTCGAGTGACTATTACTGTATGCAACCGTAACGTTGCATATGCTGGCAGGGCCACCGTTATTTTGTATAATTGAAATGAATGGAATGTTATGAAAATGGAATGAGGAACGAATGGTTTCTACTGAAGTTGGTCTCGGAGGGAAACGGATGTAAATTCTTAGAATGGTTGGAATGCTTTGTTCGTTCTTGTACCTTAAACGTACTTCGCGGTTTGGTATTATTGTAGAACAGCAATTGTAATTTGGCTACGTTTAATGGAAACTGGAATTTACTGTGATTGCTTAGAACGTCATTTTTTAGAAATTACAATAAAATATTGCTAGAGAAGAGAGAATACGATATGTCAAATAAAAATATTTAATTGACGTTGTAATATGTACTGCTGTATAGCTGTTACGGATACATCATTTAACCGCGTTAAACCGTCCGCGTAAAATTTACATTGTAGACACTCGATGGTTCATGGGACATTTAACACACAATTGTCAACCTACATCAATGTCATATTTGTGTATGCATGTTATACGCGTAAAATAGTCGCTGATCGATCGAACAGCTAGAAACTTTAATCATTGAGCTTCCTTCAAGCTACATTTTAGATATGAGAAAAAAATACATAATAATTCTTCGTGTCTAGTTCGCTGTCAATCATTCTGCGTGCAAATACACCAAGCACGCCTAATCACAACCCATAACTTTAGTCACGCTGCTCCAAACTGTAATCATTATGTTGTCAATCACTTTAAAGATGAAGTTGCAATCGTACAAAATTAAGATAGAACGCGGAAAACTCGTGCAACGCTTCTTTCGTGAGCTTCGTATTTCTTCAAAAATCTGCCCGAGCGTATCTTGTACCCTCGATTGCACGAGGATCGAATCGACACACACGACATTAAACGGTCCAACGTAGCGGCGAACGCGAAGCGAAAGCATCCTACTGGTGCGTCATCGATTTCACGGAGAGCGGCGGAAAAATTCTGACTACGGTCGCTCGTCCATCAGCCGGTCCACGGAGATCATTTTAAACGACGTAATTGCTCGGCAAGCGAGCATGCCTCCGGCGAGTCGCGTCGTTTTCACGGTCCATCTTGCACGGTGAATCTCCCTATGACGTGTCGTACGCCATAAAGATCGCTCGCGAATAGAAAGACAGAGAGAAGAGGAGAGAGAGAGAGAGAGAGAATGAAAAAAGAAAGGGAGCGAGTCGAACGCCGCTAGCTCGTTGAAAGAACGAAACAGGGGCGAGGCCATATTGAAAGGGAACGCGATACAAGCGTACGGAGGGGTGTTTATTAAATCTGCCGGTTAAAAGGAACGGAATTAATTCCGTATCGGCATTCGTCCGCAAAAATTTCAAGGGCCGATAAGCGCTGCAACTTCTGCTCCTCGACGAGGGCTCATTGTCGAAATGAGAAACTCTCTGTCTCCGTCTTTCATATTCCACGTTTGTGTCTGCGCGTTTTTCTTTTTTTTTTTATTATTATTTTTTATTTTAGATCCGATCAAAAGAGGACGAGGAGAGACGGGGATTTATAGGAACTCGATGCGACGATGGACGAGGTTATTGATCGGCTGATTTATTGGACAAGTCGAGTGTCGCCTCTTTCTGTTTTTTCAAGTTGCTCGCCGTCGCATTGAAGAAATTTTGATGAATCGGGGTTAGGTTGATATCAGAGGCTGATACCGTTCTTTCAACCACAAGTGTATCGCCTCCTCGTTTCTAGAATTTCTTTACTGTGTCGCGTTTTCTTCAAATTTTCACCGTAGAAGAACTATGAACTGTGTGTAGAAGATCCGAACCGTGTTTTTCTGTCTTCTCAAAAACACAGTATGATTTTCAGGAAAGTCGTTTATTCCCAGTTATTACGAGTTACAAGCAATTCGACGATAGTTCTACGTATCTCGTCGATTCTTACAATCTGTTCAATATTAAAACAACGCACTTAGGAAATGCACATACTGACGATACAATTGCTGGCTCAACCCTTTCTTATTGTCACAACGAATACGATAGTATTCTAAATGAGGACGTGCGAGTTGCGTATGAAACGATAGAATCACGTGCCGCAGTCGGCTCGATCGCAATCGCGAATTCGAAATCGGTTCGCGGAACTGATTTATCGAACGGCGATAGACAGCGATTATTGCTGGTCTTCCGGGCGCGCTGTTCCATCGACGTACGAAATTCCCTCGACACGCAACGAATTTCAAACAATCTTTAATGATACGTCTCGAAGGGCGGTACGTTACCTCCGCGAAAACAGACAATTTCGCCGGTACCCGCTCATTACGCGTCACGTATCACCCTTAACACGAACCAAACGCGACAGCGCGGAATAATACGCGCAGTATGGCGCCGCATTGTCCACCACGCATTTGTATACGCGTGTGACGAAAACAAGGCGACACATCGTCTTGAGCTACCGCGGATTATTCACGCGCGTTTTGATACGTTTCGTATTATTGTTGAAACTCCCGGCAGCTTGAAATTTTGAAATACGCCGATCGTCTCGAGATAAACGACACGGCTAATGAAAATTATTAATGCGCGTGAATGATGTTCAGTGTGGCTATGACGATGCAGATTTGTGAATTGATATGGAAAACTGCATGTACATTTGTTTATACAGGGTGGTTGGTAACTGATGGTACAAATGGAAAGGGGATGATTCTACGCGAAAAAAGAAGTCGAAAATATAGAATACGAATTTTTTTTTTTAATTTTTCCATCGAGACAGTGAGATCCGTTATAACGAAACGTGACCCCTAACCCCAGCCTCTCATGGAAAAGATAAGCAACTCGATCTGGCCAGAGATTTCAAGGTACTCGACATAATACCTAACGGGCTTTCAATCATCGATATAATCGAGAGGCATCCGTAGAAAAGCAACAATGCTGTATCGATACACGTACACGTGTACTAAATTATCTTCTCTTCCACTGAAACATTTTCAGAACTATCGACGTTGTATTTTTATAAATATTATCCCTAGAAATATTAACTTTGTATAATAACACGTAATATACAGGGTGGTTGGTAACTGGTGGTGCAAGCGGAAAGGGGGTGCAAGCGAAAAAAGAAGTCGAAAATATAGAATAAAAATTTTTAAAATTTTTTTCTTTTTAATTTTTCCATCGAGACAACGATCTACAATGAGATCCGTTATAACGAGACGCGATAAAGCGCACGCGTACCGAACGAAAATTCAAAGTCGATTTTCTCGAAAACAAAGCCTCGAACGAAAAATTTTTATTCTATATTTTCGACTTCTTTTTTCGCGTAGAATCACCTCCTTTCCGCTTGTACCACCAGTTACCAACCACCTTGTATATGTATTTTGATTTTCTTTGCGGATAATAACTTGATCTTCTATAATTAATTCTAACTTATGATTGTATGAATTATTCATTACAATTTTTTTTATCAATTAAGTTAATGAAGTAGCCAAGATATAAGCAAAATACACAATATGTACGAAACTTGGAGAACGTACGTTAAGTTGAAAAGGAAAAAGATCGCGTGCGTTGAAATCTTTCGAAGATTAATCTAAGGAAGATTGAGTCAGATATCTGGGCATGATTCTGGACAGGAGAATGACGTGGAAACGACACATTGTGGATAAATCCAAGCAATTTAAATTAAAAGTAAAAAAATTCTACTGGCTTATTGGCAGACGTTCCAACTTCAGCGTGCACAGTAAAATAATGCTATATAAAGCTATATTAAAACCTGTTTGGACCTATGGAATCCAACTATGGGGAACAGCGAGTAATTCCAACATAGAAATTCTCCGACGATTCCAATCAAAAACTCTAAGATCCTTGATAGATGCACCTTGGTATGTTAGCAACGAAACGATACATGGCGACCTTAAGATACCTACAGTTAAAGAAAAAATGTCCAAATTCAGCAATAGATATTTTTTTTTTATTTATTAATATTTATAATCAATTCTCGCATTGAGAATTTTCAGTCATTTTTTCTGGCGTGGAGCAGTGACATGGCTAATTATTTATAATAAGTTAATACTTATTATAGATAAGTATAAGTTATAAGTAAATGTTACGCAATAGATATAACATAAGAATTAACAACCACCAAAACCCACTAGAGGTACTCAATTACTTCACACGACGAATCAGATCCGCAAACTAAAAAGACATTACTCTCCAGATTTAAACATTAGATTCAGCTAGAATCAAACATACGATAATCATTTATTATTATTCACGTTATAGTACCACGCCAGAATAATTTACTTATAATTCTCAATGAGAATTGATTGTAAACTACTTCTAAAAAAAAAAAAAATCTAAGGATGTAGTAAAGCTAGAAAGCTATGCCTGAGAATGAAAAAAGTATCAGATATTTCTTTCCACTATTGCACGCTCGCTTTACGCACTAATCTGCCATTTAAAAAGAAAAGCTGCACGCACTAGCAGCACCATCGTAACCTAACCTCGGGAGGCGAGCATACAGCAAATAGACGCGGCGTCAACTTCAGAGCCCCCGGACCAAAAAAAGCATCAGCTTACTTTCACTTTTCCGCTGTAAAAAGCACGTCTACCTACTCGCGTTACGAAGCGAGATCCGCACGTATTAAGGTTCGCCTTTTGCTTCTCGCGGATTGTCGGAAATCGCGAGACGGAGACGAACGAAATTTCCGCAGGTTCGTTACTTTTCCATGGCAAGACGACGCGTTACGGCATGGGATTTCGCGAGAGAATCATGACGACACGGCGCGTTATTGCGGGGTCGTGCAACAAAGTCTCTGCAAGAAACATCAAAGAGAGGCCGGTGCTCGTCATAAAGCGTTCACCGATTCCGTTTGTCCGTGGCATCAAAAATGGATAGTACCGCCACGAAACGGAATACGATATAGCATGCCACGTGAAATATCCTTGTTTCCGCTCGAAATCGAAATTACTCCGTCGGCCCTTCCTGCCGCTGTCGCGTTACGACTACTGACAAAGCTTCTTCTCGCTGAAACAGAGACGGCCCGTTGTGTACGCGCGTTAAATAATTCCCTATTAAACGTAGCCTCTACGCGACGAAAGATTAGCTAAAATTTTGAGTCGCTACGATTACTGAAATTCGACTGTTAAACGCGTAGAAAGTCTGACCAAAGTTTTGATCACCGAAAGCTACGTAACGAGAGAATCAATGGACTTTTTGCGGCTTTACGATAAATATTTTCTTTTTTATTTATTTATTTAAATTTTACAATTTGTCCAGTAAGACATTTGGCAAAATATTATAGCTTAGTGGTATAGTAATATAACATGTGGATGGCTACCCCCAGTGAGATACCATCTTCGAATTTGATTGATTTATTTCTTTAGTGAGGCGAGTGTTTGTTTGTTAGGTTATGTCCTTTGTGAGATCTGTTACGATAAACATGGCGCGAGGAAAAGGTAAAAGATCGATAAAATATCGAGGAAGTTGTTTCAATGTGAACAATCTAAACGTCGAATGCTTATGATTATCCGGAAATAAAAAATGTGTCACTTATTTTGACAGCGTAAAATGTTAAAAAATGAAATTTGAAAGGTGCCACAAGCGTATAATGCCGGCCGTTTAACAAGCTGGAAGAAGGTGGACGAGATCTGCGAATGCTCGTCGACAACACGTGTCCGTGCATTTTCTACGTTGAAATTTCTCAAGGGGAAAAAAGTGATATCTGGGTTTTCGTTGTTCGAGAAAGGTCAGGCGGAAGTCTTTTCAAACTCAAACGAAGAACGTGTCTGGGTCAAGGACGAACGGTCCCACCTTCTATGGCACACTATCCGACATAGAAATTTCAGATAAACGTCACTCGAGCCTAAAATCTCGGGTTTCGTAACTAACGGTGGCACGTGTTTTTGCCTGGAAACAGTTGTAATTGTAGGCTTGAAACCTAGAAGAAAGGTCGAAGGGAGAAAACGCTTTCTTCGACTTGGCTAAAAATTATAAGGCGACAAAGCCAGACTTTCTTTCTTAAGTACCTGTGACGTTTCAGTTTGCATGTAAGAACGGTATTTGTATAGAAAAAAATACTGTAGCTTTCCTCGGCCACATTCGAAGTCAGCCAGCATGAAAGTTATACGTTTAATAAACTTTCATTAAAATATTCAACGCGTTACTAAAATTCAGTCATTTTCATTTCCATGCAAATATACATATACTGCAAATATTGCTGTTAAAATTGTTTGAAGATTTATTAGAGTCAACGAACAACTCGATAAAAACGGTTAGCCATAGCATAACGAGCAATCATAGTATTGCGTTGGCAACTAAGTGATTGCGGATTTTGTCAATACCACCTAATGACAAAATCCGCAATCACTTAGTTGCCAACCCAATACTTACTGTTACTTTCTTCGTTTCTTAAATAAGGAGACGTTGTCTGAAAAATCAATATCAGAGAGTACTCTGAACTCCCAAATAGGAGAAATACCGGTTTCTATTCATTAGGGAATCAACCTGACGCTAGAACAAATGAGGTAAAAGAACGAAACAAAGGTCGAAGAGTAACGAAACGTTAGATACCCGTTAGAAACGCGAGAGTGAATGGTCAAAGACTATCGAAACGACGAACGTGAGCGATGGAGTCACGAAAGATAGGTTAGGTCGGTATGGAAGGAGGAGGAGACAGCGTGAAAGGGAAAACATGAAACGCGGGTAGAAACGGTGGACGCAGACAGCAAGGGCAGGTAACACACAGGCTATTACGCGGCTCTTTCTAGCGGCGCCCTTTTATTTTCTACGCCCCCGTTGCTACTCGTGCTTCGCTACCTTGCAGAATTGCCGGCACACGTGGAATACATCCATTCATTTGGCTTTGAACCTCAATGGTAATGTTATTGCATCGTTACCGAAGGTCGTCGTTGACTAGCCCTCTTCCTCGGCTACCCTTCTGATTTGACTAGCTTGCTGTTGCTCGCTTCGAGGTTCGTTTACTGGGCAAGACACTTTGCCTGTGTCTGCATAAGCGCCAAATTTCGACGGATAGTAAACTGGAACTGGAAGGCACGAAGTTTTGATTTTTTTCTAGAGAATTGGTGGCATTTTCTTACTAATTTTCAATTGCTATTGGTTTTGCGTAAAACGATTTGGGAATCTGAATTTACAGATATTAATCGAAGACTATAGTGCAGAAATCAGGCGAGTCCATCTGTCGGGAAAATCCTACTCGTTGAAGTTTTACGTATTCTTACGTTATGTTTGGAAAGGAGAATCGATGTTCAATTGTAACCTGTGTACGTGTGTGCAAATCGTTTAGGTTACCCTAGAATTTCACAGCGGTGCTTATTTTTAAACTTTCTGCGATATACGCGATATGTAAGATCTGTTATGTTCAATTAACCTCTTGATTAATACTCGAAAATCGTGTAACGTGGCCATAAATTTGAAGAGCAAGCAGTGTTATCGCGCGTAATAAAAAGAATTAACAGCCGCAAATCTGCCATTGTCAAGTCGCATTTTCCCTCGACGATAATCAAGTAATCCTACTCTGTAGTCTTCATCGGGCCGCAACAACATGCAGCAGTCGTGCGCAAAAACAGTGCCGTCGTCGTATCTAACTTTACCAACACGCTATTCACGTCGTCCCATTAAAACAGTCCCGACGAGTTTTTTCGCCAACCAGCGCCGCTCTCGTAATATTTACATCGCGAGTTGGCTCCACGTTCCGACGCGAATAATTCGCTGCTACCGCAACCCGATACCGCCACTCATTATTCCACCGTTGTATCCAATATTCCGCCATTCAAATCGTCGTGTTTTGCCGTCTCCTGCCATCTCTTTTTGCTCCTGTCGCTATCTTTCTTACACATGTACACAGGTAAACACGCACAGAGGGTCATGGAAGGATCCTCTTTCGTAGAAAGCGGTATCCAATTCTACGCGATAATTGGCACTTGCGATTGAATTTCCCTTGCCTCCTATCAAACGGCACCGGCGAGGAACGATATTCTTTCGCAACGTCGACGACGACCTCCGGGAACGAAGGACACGCCGTCGCGATTTCCCGCGTTAAATTCAGCGAACGCTGCTTTGCAATTCAATGAAAGGGAATCGAATTCGTAGGAAGAGGCCGGCTGTCGCGTCTTCTTGTTTCCCCTCGTCCGTGTCCTCCCACTTCACTCTTCAACGACGCCACTATCCGTCGGATGGACGGACGAATTCCTCGACGAAACGGGAGACCGCGCACGCGAGAGGCGAATCGGAATTTCGCAAGGTATAATCGCGATACCGTGAACGACGTGAGAAGCTACCGTGGCTAGAGATAGCGATCTGTTTGTTGCAACTACATAGATATAGATTATTTCTATATAGTTGACTTTAAAATTGGATTAAAAATTTGTTTGTAGTGGACACCAGCGCGATATGGATGAATCAACACTAGAACTACCAGTCAAATTGACTGATTTTACAATTTTATTGTAAAATTCCTACTTCATGTTATATTTCGTTGAAGATGGTATCCCACTGGGGGTAGCCATCCACATGTTATAATACTATATCACTAAGCTATAATATTTTACCAAATGTCCTACTGGACAAATTGTAAAATGAAAATAAATAAATATAAGAAAAGAAAAAAATGTTATATTTTTTTTCCACGACGATGTGATGACTTTCGTAACGGTAACTAAAAGAATGATATAATGAATTTTATTTTATTCTTTATGTATTCAAACTCGAAATAATTTTGTATCGAGGCTATTTATACCAATACCGGTCAAAATGGCTGGTGCTTGTCAAAGTGTAAAAGGGTCCTGTAATCTGTTTATCGAACTCCAATTAACCAGATTCCTCGTTTTGTACAGCTTCCCATACGTTTTTAAAATTTTTACTGCGTATCGTTCGATATGATGATATCAGATATCAGGAAAATTCCAGATCGATCGCTAGATCGCTAGATGCTAATACTAGAAATACCACACCAGTGAAAATGACTGGTTCTACAATTTTATAAATTTGTCAACCCTCGTTTAGGGATCATGGTTCCAGATGGATTAATAATACCAAAAATGAACTACATAATATTGAAATTGCTTCTGTAAGAAAGCAATAAATCAATAAATATAAAAATATTCTATTATTACGTACTTTTTAAAGACCAGTCATTTTGACTGGTTTTGGTAGAAATAGCTTCGTGTTAACTATCGGTAGTTCTAGTCCTAAAGTAATCGAAAATTTTCGTACGATATCCATCCCGTACGTTCTTCCAAATTTCACTACTACTGTATTGTAATATTCTAATAGTTCAGAATTTGTCAGCTCGAATATCGTTCTTCGTATGTACGTGTTTGAAATATTTGAGAAACTTCCACTTAATTACGTACCCCGATATTTCTGAAACATTCAAGCGAAACACGAACGAATACAATTCTTCTCTTATCAGTTGTATCACGACACGTTGACGTTCCGAAGGCCATCGTCTGTAAATCCGTCTCGCAACCAAGACGCGGTCCATAATTTCTCATTAACGAAGATGGCTAATGTAGTGACGTGGTCGGCCACTGTCGAGCCACGCGATCCAATTTCCAAGAGAAACCTGTCGACTGCGTTTGACGTTTCCACGAACGCGTACATGTACACATATATACTTATTCTCTCTGTTGTAAGCTTACTTCGAACCTCGATTTGTTCCAAGTATCTTTCCGATACATTGAACGTTCATGAAGGCGAAGTGTTATCGCGAAAAAAATTTGTACAAATCGTATAATTAACACGTATAAGTGATACTAATACATACAATCCTATTGAATACACGCCCATCGTATAAAGCAAATGGGAGAGTGGAAGAACAGGATACGTGCCAGGAAGAGAATCCCTCGGTTCGTCGAAGGCGACAAAAAAAAAGTCTATCGATCGAAGAGTGAAAGTACACACGTGTGAGAAGGAGAGAGCAGTCACGCGAGGGAGCCAAGAGCCGGCAGATGTTTTATTGACGGCGAAGGTGTGATGGATCGTTGCGATATTATTGCGTTGCGACGCAGCACGGCCAATCGAATACGTGTGCAGGGTGCAGGTTGCAAGGTGCAGCCACCCCTGCGTGCTACGTCATGCATTAAGGGTGCTGAGATGATTCGATCTGTTCGCTTTATATGTACTTGCTCTCCCCCCCCCCCCCCCACCTATCCCCACCTCTTTCTTTATACGAAGAAAGAGAATTCTTTGGAAAAAAATTGCCTTTTACTGGAATTCTTCATTTTCAATTTTTCTCTCATCTCGTTTTATCTTCTTCGATTCTTTCGATAGTTGGCATTGTGCGCTATGACTATCGTGACTAGTACTTGTTCCCTACTACACTTTGTAATGGCTATCTATCGGGTATAAATTGTAGACGTTAGTATTTGATAATGGTATCGATTATGATTTTGTAGAACCGGGATATGAGGCCATGTTTACGTAATGGGGATTAAAATTGTGTATATACCTGTTGCTTTGTTGTAGAGGTGTTGACTAGCGAGACTCCGATTTTGGTTTGTTAAATTAATCAATAGACCAGCAATTAAAATTGCACGATGTTTACGCAATTATTGTATTGTGATTACCGATGCGTATTAGAAATAGTTTTCATCATTGTGATATAAATATCCGAGAAATTGGCAAATAATTCTTTTTGCTATAAAACTTCAATGATATAAACAATTGATACATATCTGCAATTCTCTACATCGCGATACAATAAAATATTATAGCGTAACCTGAAATATCAAATAACGTTATAGAACGTTACAGAACGACCATTGAAATCTAACCAATTTATCCGTGCCCTTTCCCTTCCATAATCCCTCAACAACATACCCTGTTATTCCCACACGTCGAACGCCAAAAATACCCAGCGATTACTATAACCTCCGTATCCTCCATTTCGTGACAAGTTCATGACAGAATCGTCGCCGGCGACTATCGACGGTCAACGAACTCGATCAGTTTCCCTCGATCGAGCCTACAATTCTCGATGACAGGTCTCTGAAAACAGTTTCGAAAAGAAAAAAAGTACTCTATATACACACGTGTATTCATACACACGTCGACACAAGGCACACTGGAGAATTCTACGCGGACACGCGTCAAACTGCGTCGCGTGTCGTTGACAGTTCTCGTCTGTCGTGAAATAAGTACGATACTAGAGGGGCCGCGATTACCCTCTTTGTTCTGGGAGGCGCGTTACCCCGCTGTAATGTATACGTCGAAAATAGCAGCCCGCGAAGCCTTCTACCGTGAACGATTCACCGTGATCGATCGAAAAACAATTTGGTCGTTTTCATGGTCTTCGAGGCGCGCTTCAACGAGAGGTTGGTCTGTCTGATCGTCGACAAAGTGTCGCGACATTGTCTATCGTCAGCAGGAAAATGGAAAAGTTTCAGTGTAATGCTATCGTTCTATGAAAGCGTTTATCGAACAGTTGAAGGATATTAAAAACGACAGAGGATGTCCTGATGACGATGTTACGCCCCGAGGCTCTCACTATAGACCGTGTTCCTAAGCGTCTCCTTTGTTGCTGCAGTGTTGCGAACGGATCGTCTTACATGACCGTCGATATATACACAAAGTAGCGATAAACGCATAGTTGTCGTTAAGCAGCGAGTTCTGGAAACATCGTATTCGCCTTCGGTTCGTTATTTTATCTACACAAAAAGGTGGCATACGTGATCATAGGCGCGAGCGGTTGCGAGACCCGAGCGTGGTGGAGGTCGTCTCCCAGACAAAGACAAAGACAAAATCCAAGGGCAGACAGTGGCAAATGAGGATTCGAACGGTATGCATCGAGAGGTTCAGACGAATTTTTTTTTTTATTTATTTATTTACATTTTACAATTTGTCCAGTAGGACATTTGGTAAAATATTGTAAGTGGTATAATAATATAACATGTGGATGGCTACCCCCAGTGGGATACCATCTTCGAATTTGATTGATTTATTTCTTTAGTGTGGTGGGTGTGTTCAGACGAATAAATCAAAGTCGCTTAGTCAAACGAATACATCGAGAAATATCATAAAATCGGGTGGTATTACAGTAACAAGCTAATTGTATCATCGTTAAATCATTTGTGACGCGTTCATTATAATTTTAAATATTGTTAAATATACAAGTTTATGTTAACCCTGTTAATTCAGTGTTACAAGCATTTGAACTACCTCTGTTATCGTAATCGAAACAGGGGAACGACTGATTCGTGGCTTCGATTATCAGAATCGTAGCGAGAATTTATGCCTCTCGCTGACGCGTTTTCCTCGCGAACGGTCATAACAGACAATATAACGCGATCTAAATACGTTTGTAAGTTCGGATTAGTGAAATAACCCGCAAGAATCGGGTAAACAATATTATCGAAAAATATAGACTACGATAATATAAATCAAAGATCGAGAAAGATTTCCATAACTGAACAATGAAAGGAGGAAGATATGGGGCAAATCGTTGGAATTCTTTTTCATCGTCGCGATATTAAAGATCTTATCAACGAACCGAACAAAATTTTATAGACGGTATATTAACACCAGAGCATAATATACGCGACTTTAAAGTTCTGTAGGGCCGGTTTAACAGAATTCAAGTGACCATTGAACCAGTCAGGTGAGTGAACGTCGAAACCGAATTTCTGTATGCATTATTCCGGCGCAACGTTTCGCATAAACACATCGAGTCGGAGGTTAGGGCGCGCCTCCACGCGCGCACGTGTAACTCCTGAAACACGATACGACCGGAGGAAAGGAAGTTCCGCAAACTCGACTCGTTCCAGCATGTTAGACGAGACGTGCCTAATCCCGGCGGTTGCAGATTCGTCCCAGAACCCTCAGGGGCCGCGAGTTATCGCCTTTGGGCCAAAGTTCCGAGCAACCGGAGAGTTGATTTACCACAGCAGGGATAATTTCTTTCCGTCGCCGCATGGCTCTTCCGTTCAACGTCGAATACTCTTCAATGATATTTTTATGGACGGTTTGCATGTACACATTTTAAATTAGAAAAATGTATCAAATGTCCAGCTGGGGATATTGTAAAGTACAAATTAAATGATAAAAAAAATGTACATATTTCTTAAACTTTATTAATTTATCCAATTGACTGAGATTTTAATTATGCATTAATCTATGCGAATCGTAGATCCCACTGCCATTGACATCGTATTAAGAATCTCTTCATCCCAGGCTAACATTTCAATCGTTAAATTACGAGACGCGTATAATACATTGGCATCGATACAGTGGCTGCAAGAATTCATGCGTGCTCTTACCTCCAAAAAAACCTTTTTTTAATCAACTTCTACGTCTCACTTTTGCAGTATTATGTTTTTACTGTCACGTAAAAGATCTACTAAATTAACTACGTCTATACGTATATACAGGGTGGTTGGTAACTGGTGGTACAAGCGGAAAGGGGGTGATTCTACGCGAAAAAAGAAGTCGAAAACATAGAACAAAAATTTTTCGTTCGAGGCTTTGTTTCCGAGAAAATCGACTTTGAATTTTCGTTCGGTACGCGTGCACTTTATCGCGTCTCGTTATAACGGATCTCACTGTAGATCGTTGTCTCGATGGAAAAATTAAAAAAAATAAAAAGAATTTTTATTCTATATTTTCGACTTCTTTTTTCGCGTAGAATCACCCCTTTTCCGCTTGTACCACCAGATACCAACCACCCTGTATAAATGTTCAGATAAGTAGATAGTGTAGCAATATTTTCTACAGGCAATGTTTTTAAACCAATTATAGCACATATATAACGCGATAAGACCATCAACTCAGGCCATAAACGTCAAGAAAAAAACGCATGATTTCCCCCCCTTTTCCGTGGTCCCGTCGGGGATGGCCCCGCCAGAAGAATATTCACGGAGGGACGACTGCGCGAGACGTGAACGAGCGGCGTATACGCGCGAAACAGAGGGCAAACGCGCGTCGTACGCCCGCATTCATGACTCGTGCACGGCGGGTGACATGTGCACGCAAAGGGAGACGAGAAACACACGCAGTAATCCCGCGTGGCCGTTTGATGTTCACGGCAGAACTTTAACCCCACGTCAAGCAGCAGCAGCGGAGCGCCGTGTTTCCACTCGATCTTGCGGCGATTTCTATGTACTTTCCATTCTGACTCTGCTTTTCTAACTCTCTATTTACATATGCCCTCGAGTTACAGTTGAACGACGATAGAAATAGAGGGAATTATAAATTTACCGTTATATGTAATTTAGTTAGAAATAGTTGGAACGTGGATGTGTCTATAGTAGGAAATTACGAATATGTTTATTGTAGGAGAATTCTTAGAAACGGTGTAGCTTGGTCGTATCGTGAGCATAAATCTACCCAGCACTACATTTCATCGTCACTCTGGTCCAATTTCCTCTGTTTATATTCCAACATTCCTATTTCACCTGCATCGCAACTCTTATATCCTTTACTGGTCTTTTACATGCACGTTTCTTGCCTCAATCGATTCTTCTTGCTGTTAGACAATATATCAGTCAAATACGTTTAATTTATCGTTAGTCCGGTTACGTTTGCTTTTCTTAATCTAAATTTTAGGCTATTCTACTCGAACGTAGGCTCAAGTAATTTAGTTAGAGACGTAGGTAGCTTCAATTAATTTTAATCAAAGTTCTCAGTGTATTAATATTACTTTATTCAATATTCTTACTTCTCAAATTAAAGGTTTATCATCTCTTTAGCTTTTCTAAATTAATCATCCATTTAAAAGATCCACCGTAAATCATTAGTTACACCAATAAGCACAATCCACAGCTTAACAAGAGGCAGCATTGAAATGACAGTTGAACGCATTTCCCAACAAAGCGCGCGTTACAACGTCGCGTTATAAGGAATGATTGACCGTTCAGTCTAGAACCCTATACCCTATCGTTCTCCCTATAATTCACGGCAGAAGAAAAAAAAATGCGTTGTCAGCGTTGTTGAAAGTAGCGATCGGTTGTCAACGCGACTTCAACCGACACATTAATAAACTAGCGTACGGGGCTGGTACATACTATGGTTCACGACAATCGAGCCATCGAACGCGGTTGGCTCGTCCCCGCTCGTCCCTCTGGCGCAATTCTCGCGGGGAGAATTACCCTCTTCTTAACCCTCCGCTATTACGGTACATGTTTAGGATACGGTCGAATTTGCCAGACTCTCAAGGCTCGGCTCACTTTACCGCGTAATAGGTGTTAACCATGAAAACAACACGGTTTCGCAGTTTATACGGGGCAGCCTCGTACTTCAGAAAAATGGACTTTAGAGAATTTGCGATTTATTATTGAATTTATGATTTGTGTTTTATACTGGATGCCTTAAAAAAATATCATTTGTTCAGTCATTGATGGATATAAAGCAATAGATCTTTTATACGAAGAATAATAAAATATTATGTGTTGCGAATTCTGGACTAAAGAGTAACCGGTCATGAATTAACGCTCAACGTGGAGGAGGTTTGATAGATCGAGTGTTAGAGTAATCTAGTACTGTATTTGCACTTGTTGTATAAGTATAAGTAACGTTGATGCTATGAACACGGCGGTGGTAAGATCTTGTTGCGAGTGAAGTATTTCACCCGCACGGTACGATGTCTGATGCTGGTTCTGCCTACCAGTCGTTGGGTTTCGTCTGTCCATCGTGCCCTTCCGGCGGGTACTTTCCCGGGGGTTTTCACCTGACCTCGGAGTCATTAGGCTTACAGCTCGGGGAGGACGCGTAATTCGGAATTTCCTAAAGAAGGGAATTGCCGAACACCATGCCTCCGATATATTAATAACATTAGCATTGCCAATTATCGTTCAGATTGAAAGGGGCTGTTCGAACGATATTATCCGATACAAATTCTTTAAAATCTATTAATATTCGACAATACTATTATGTTTTTGCGCATCTTATTCCCCATTTATATAGTTCGATTGCATCGTTTCCATACGTAGAAAAATTGTGTTGGTTGGACGAACAGAGGTCAGTGTACAGAAGAGGCGGATCGATCGGTTTCCGAGTCGAAGCAAGGAATCGATCGCATCGAATCGACGCTTTATGTTTTTGCGAAACACGTGCAAACGAAACCATCGAGAAGGCTAGCTGGTTCCCTATAGTGTGCGTAGCCGCCGCCAGACGACTCGTTAATAAGCGATACTCCATGATATCAGGTTGTGTTTGTAATTGCATCGCGATGGAAACTTTACAAAAGCACGGTTAACGTTACGGGGAAACCTGTAGATCCATTATAAATGGAATTGTTGATTCTGATTGGACGCTGAGTGTTTCCTCGCATAGAAAATAAAAAGGGTTCGATTCAATTTCTTGCCAGCGTTTATTACTTATTATGGAGTGTACGTGTTATTAGTAAACTGCGGATTTTTATGTATTTAGGAAAATAGGAAATTTAAGGATGCAAAAGTGTATAAAATATTCAAAGTACCACATCCGTTACAATTTAGAAAGTGAAACAAATCTCTGCTTACATTCTACTGCTTTAGTCGTCCTCACGAAAATATGTATTTACATAAATATCCGGTCTAACGACTAGTGCCTATAGTAATAACTTTAGAATTCAGAGCCTAGACTTTTCTACGTGTTTAAACACCGCGAGTATCGTTTATTAAAAATAAACGTCTCATCTTCCAGGTAAAACGAGTCGTCCCGCTAGTAAAAGTTGGGAAACGATTAAAGAAATAATAAATTGGTTTCTACGAAACGCTTTATGCTGCTTCGTCGTCGGTGAACAAATTTTTAAACGAGTTTCAACCATCATTTTCCCCGTAATCGAAACTTCTTTTCTGTTTCCAAGAAGTTCATCAAGAAAAAGGTGATCAACCTTTGTCCAACTCTTTCCCTTGCTGCTCTTGCAAGTAAATTTTTACTTTGCCTTTTCCGGTTAACAGGTTAATTAATTTCAACGTTGTCAGTCATCGAACGGCTCTCATAGTGTAACAGACAGGTCTATGCAGTGCAGGTCACTGGTGATCCCCGCAGAAGTCAACCGAGCGGAAAGAATCTTCCTGCAATGAATTATCAAAACGAAAGTATGACGAACAAAACCTGTTTCACGCGACCCTCCAAACCGCCCCCAAACACCAGAAGCAACAAGTTCATACTCTCAGTCGCTCCACCTTCTTACCATCCCTTCTTAAATCATACCGAGGCGAAATCTAACTTAACCCTCCCACCCCGTACACGATCAAAATCACGGAAACGGCCGTCCAATGCAATTAACGTCCTTCCTCGTTGGGGTGGAAATTACACGCACACGCACTTATCACTCACCCACTATGCGAGGACGAGTGTCGAAAACGACCGGGTAGATCGAGGCTGTATTAGCAGGCATTAATTACACGACCCTCTCCGTAGGTGGCCGGACATGGGCTGCGAAGCCAGTGCTAGCCAATCGTTGCTGAGTAAAATCTGCAGGATACCGAACGACTGGCCATGGCCACGGGTCGAACAAAACGAGCAGACGACGAGTAAAGGGAGTATGTAGTTGAGTGCCTTCGCCTAGCACCACGCCGGTCAATCCTTCCACGGGTAAACATCGCGCGTCTCCTTGCGCTTCTATCAATTACCCCAACTCCGCCTCGGCTACGCTTTTAGCCTCGTCGTTGGAACGACCCAGGGCTGATCCAGCAGAGACGGTGTCGTTGTCGATCCTGACCACCCGTGAACGTTATAGCGCAGTGAGAAACGTCTGGTCTCGATGTTCGTCGTGGTTTATGCGCGGTGTTCTAGGATTTTCGGCTAATAAATACGTGCGACAGTAGTATAGGTGATACACCTATTTCCATGTACCGTGGAAATTCTTATTGTGTTATCGTTGGAAAGACGAGGTTATATATAAGATATAATAGTTTCAGCACAGATAATTTCGATAGAATTAGGATTAAATGTCACAAGGATAATTCCTATAATTTCAATAATTTTTTAGTGGAAATCGAACTCTTTACGTTGGCCATTTTAAGCGCGTGCATAGTCAGGATCTAATTGGTATCGGAGAAAGAAGAAAGATAGCGACGCTGGGAGAATTAAAAAGGTGTTTTACTAAGAGATAGGTTACGAACGACAACATGAAGCGAGTTCGTTTCAACCGTACTCTACCTTTCAGCTTCATTCTGGTCGGCCACTGGTCAGCCAACTAAAATCGTCCTATACGGCCCGATAAGATCCCATTAACTTTATCTGCAACCCCACGTTCCGCGTCACGCTTTATCTCTCGACGCCACAACGTTCGCGTGTCCTCGTGTGTTATGAATCGCGCGACCCGCGGTTTAAACATTGTCGCTCGTTGGAAGTGCGGCTTCAACCGAATTGCCCCCTCCCCCTCTTCTGTTCCCTTCGTCGCGTGCCCCACTATCTTTGAATTAATTAAGCGATCCGTGGAGACGCTTTGCGGGCTTCTCGTTGCGCTTTACACCGAAACCTTTGCCAGATTTTGCTTTGGTGCATTTTAGAGCAAAGGTGACGACAGGTTTTGGAAAATTGAATTCCTAGGACATTCCTCAAAGACCTTTCTGATACGAACAGTTTAGCGAGTTTATTTTAGAGAACGAATCGTCGAAGTTCTTCTCTCACATACAATTGGAATTTTTAAATATCGTACAGCATGTAATTTCGTTGATCTTTGTGTTTATGGATTAAGCATGGAACACGTATGAGAAGAATAAGGAAGAAAGAGAAAGAGGAGAAGCATGTACGTATCCATCTAAATCTATCGCAAGAGAATACTTTTATATTTTAATACGACGATTATATTTTTACGAATGCCATACATTTATGCGAGACAGATTGCTTGAGGGAGTTCTTACAACGTTCGAGGGTTTTACAGTCTTTGTATTTTATAGACTTACATTTGTACAAAAACGTTTCTATCAATATGTCTGACAGAATTGCGAGCAGAGAAAGAACCAGTTGATCGGATTATTGGATCAGGATTCGAACCTGAATCTTCCGCCATCCTTGCGATTGCTCTACCAATAAGATATCCAGACAGTTGACAAATTCTTTCTTCCAAACTTCATAACCTAACTGGTTATCGTCTGATAATACACGGATGAAACTTATCCAAACGTTTCGAAAACAACCTAACCTATCTTTATTTCCATTTTTATCGATATCTAGTGCCTCGTAATGTTCGATAACGAAATAGGAGATCTACGTGTAACAACTTTTACGTAACATAACCTATAACTAATTTCTTGCGACAAAATTCATACAAGAATTAACCATGCAATTTTTTAGTATTATATTTGGCTCGTTATTTCGTCATAAATTCGTATATCACAGTTACGAACGTATTTATTTAAAAATACATGTAATAGTACATATTCAATAAATAGCGATTAATTTTTTGAAATCAAAGACCCAAAGAAATCAAAGAAAACAGTGGATGCTAACGAATTCCACGTTCTGCGAAGGGATAGTCAAGTCGTTCAACGACACTCGATTCCAGATCTCTGTGAACTCGCGCAGAAGTAAGTTGCCGAGTCGTTGCTTTAATTATGAATCGGACGTCGATATATCTTAATCGTCCCAGTTTCCCCTGGCTCGTACCAAGAGGCACTCGTTAATCGATCCGTTCGATCGCAAAAATTCGCCAGCATGGAGCGTTCTAATCGGCCCGTTGAATAATTACGCCAATTAACGGTCGTTAACTTCGGTCTCGAAACAACATGGCCGACTATCGACGTTCCGAAATCGATTTACCGGACATTTTCTAATTTTTTTTCTCCAACCAAGATCCCGAAAAACATATCTTGTAAACAAGGAAACTTAAGACATTCGCCGTGGCGTAAAATTATATCGTCTCGCGATGAGATAGCGAGACGATGTTTAAAAAAACAGTACGAAACTAATTATTAGAGTCGTTAAACATCCTAGTGAGGAAATTAATATCCATGAAGCTAATAATTTAATTCGACACAACAGATAATTTTTTTTATTTTCGATTAATATTCCCGGTAGTGACCGATAGTCGAATTCCAGAAAGAAATATCGCAGTTTTTCACGCGCGATATTTCGTTCAAACATATCGAATAATTGCAGCGCAGTCGATGGTGGCGCCACTAGTAGTTACGTCTACGGCCAGTAGTGACAGTCAGCGTGTCGAACGAAGATAAAGGCGAATGAGATAACCGGTACAAGCGACGAGCAACAAAAGGGCGAGAAAAGGTGTGGGTGTAGCGTTATATTATTTATCGAGCCAGACAGAGAGGCGAGAAAAAACTGGTAGAGTATGGGACAACGTTATAAATTATACATGGCGGCGATTACATTATCATAATCGCGGAACACACCGGCGCGGCATTTTAAATCGTATATTATATGATCGCACGACGAATGCGAAAAACAAGTCACGCCCTTACGCGCGCCATCCACGACGCGTGGAATTCTTAACGAACGTGACAGGAACGATCGAGCGACACGAAGCGGAACAGGAAATAGGAACCGCGAGGAAACGCACTTTTCTTCGAAACGAACGCGGAAATAATTCTGGCGTGACTTTGTTATCGAACGAAGGGATGATCATGAGGAGACGATCCAGAAATGAAAAATCTCGAAACGAAGGATCCTGGGATCGAGAATCTAAAAACGAAGAATTCCCGAATGAAGGGCCTCGGAAAAATATTTGTATCGCATAAAAATAAATTATTTATATGTATAATATAATAAATTATTTATACACGGCGATAGTTGGCGTGACGAGTTAACTCGTCCCATTCGGTTAACAGGTTAAGCGACGGGCCAGCCTAATATGGCTTCGTAAGTAGTAGAGTGTCTTCGAGCGTGTGATTCTTCGTAATGGTCTTTCGCTTTCCGGGCCGTTAAGCTGCTACGCGGTCGAACGCTGGCATAGAACCGTCTCCATGTAGTTTTTCAGAAGAACCTCGAAGAAATCGTGTGGGTTCCATCTCGCCACGAGCTGATTCTGGACTTTACGGATGATTTTTCTGGATGGCTGATTAGTTCTACGAGGATTTTCCTTGAATTTGCTGCGAGAAACTTTTGGACAGAATGTATTTTACAGTCGGGAGGGAAAGAGTTATTTCCGAAGGATGAAATAATTTATAGATCGTGTTCTTCAGAGCTGGAGAAACGACATGGAGAGGGATGTTATTATAAAAAGTTCAGTGACGCGAGTTGTAACTGCACAGATTACAAATAAATGCGTTATCGAGAAGTATGCTTGACAGAAGTAGCGAAGTCGTAAAATCGGTCAGACATTAATGTGTATAGACATATTTACTCGGTCAGCAGACGATTCGAGAGACACAACCATTTGGAAGGCGAGTGCTTGCATCCACTTGGACTTGTGGTAGCGTTTTTTCACGCTGGAAATGATATTCCTTGTTTTTTAATATCCTACACGTCTTTATTTTTGTACCTACTATACAGGGTGGTTGGTAACTGGTGGTACAAGCGGAAAGGGAGTGATTCTACGCGAAAAAAGGTATAGAATACAAATTTTTTTTTTTTAATTTTTCCATCGAGACAACGATCTACAGTGAGATCCGTTATAACGTACCGAGCTAAAATTCAAAGTCGATTTTCTCGAAAACAAAGCCTCAAACGAAAAATTTTTATTCTATATTTTCGACTTCTTTTTTCGCGTAGAATCACCCCCTTTCCGCTTGTACCACCAGTTACCAACCATCCTGTATAACCCATAGATAATATAAGAACCACCATATTCGAAGACTACAATGGAAAATAATGATAAATCAGATTTCCATTTTTCACAAATAATCTGAAACTCTGTTACGCTGTCAATTAATCCCCGAACTGTCTCTTTATTTGGTTTTAGTTTAAGCACGTATTTTCGTGTCATCTGCCTCTTAGACATTCCGTGGATAAGGATCGGGTCAATGGAAAAATGTGCACCGGCGAAGATTAGAATGGAAGAACTTCGTAATTGCGAGAAGCTGTAACCAAGGCAAGTTTGCAATCGCAGGAATTACAAGCGAGCGAGCCGCAATCGCAGGAATCGTAATCGACAGAGTTGCGATCGTAGAAATTGTAATCGCCAGGGTTTGCAATCGCAGGAATTCTGGTCGACCGAGTTGATATCGGATTAATTGCACCGAAGCGAATTTCAATGGTAAAATTTGTAACCGTGCGAACAGTAATCGATCGGCCCTTACCAACGCAAGTATAATAATCAGATGACTTGCGTTTACAACCAAAAATTTACTATTCACTGTGTTACAATCGTGCAAGTGTCGAGTGAACGAATTACCATGTTGCAAGTAACGATCTAACGTTCATAGAAACTGCTGTCATGCGCTCATGCAAATTGCAATCGCACGCAATAGTATCCAAATTAACATAAACTTCCTGCAATCAAACGTGCTTCATATGAATTCCGTCAAATATTATTCTTTCCTTTTTTTTTTTTTTTTTTTTAAGTATAATTCCTTTATACGTTTTGATTAATAGAATTTACCGTTTTAATATTTTATGTCCAATCATCGTTTCATCTTTTGATCTTAAGGATTAGAGAGGTGGCATTTACAGGATTTGCCGATGGTAATTTAATCTAAAGGCGAGATTAAAGCGTTGTTTTGCATACTATTAATCATTCTCTTCCAATAAATCAATGACTAAAAAATCCCAATAAATTATTGTGAAATATGAAAAAAAAAATATGTTGGATTATATAGTAAATCACCATAGTGATGGAAAATTCTAGTTATGGGAAACGCATTACCAAGCCATTAATCATGAAAACGAGAAAAAGACGAAAAGCAAAAGTAACACGCTTCGAATTTAACCTATCAGTCCACCCTTTCGATTAACCTCGAATTAACCGATTGAATTAATCACCCACAGAAGCCACGATGTTCCCGTCCACAATATTCCACAACGTACACGCTATGACGCAAACGGTCGATGCACACGCTGTTACAGTTTACCGAAACGCCATCGAAACCTGTTTATCACGTCCACGGCGAGCAGCGGAGTAAACCGTGAAAACACGCTGACTTGACTCGAACGGCAAACAGGCCGGGTACCGGCTAAGCGATCTTGACATAAACAATCTACCAGTCATTTTCGACAACGTAAACGCTATTCGTTATTTACCGCGCTACGCTTCCAGCTACTTGCTCGCCTCCGTTATAATTCATAGCCGCACCACGAGATGCTATCGATCTCCATTTCCCTCTCTTTGTCTCGTTTTAGTGGAATCTGTGCAGGATACAGCTGTACATTTTGTAACACAAGTCTCATTGAGTAATTTATAGAAGGAGCTCACTTACAGCCGAGTGTAATAATATTTTTATCGAGAATTTCCAAGGTAATATTTCTCGTGTGAAATTGTCCGTTAATTAATCTCTCGCAGAGTGAAATGTTTTGCTGCACGAAAATCAGGCGACTGAAAATTTCGAGAAAAATAGTGCACGATTTCGCGAACCGTCGCGGATCAATAGGAAAATTAATAGGTTGTGCGAAACTCTGATCTTGAGAACTTTTTAGATTACGATTCCAATATATGGAACTTCGATTACCAAGTAAGAAATGATGAAAAGAGAGAGGAACAATACCTACTTTTTCCTACTTCCGATTGAGCATAAATTCTCAATTTTACCACTTAAACGGCTATAAACGATTCGAATAAATCTTGTGGAAGCTATTACGCAATCGTATAGTAATTTTAGATTATGTGTATTAGAATGTGCACCCTCCATAAGGGTCGCGATGCAACATACGCGAAGGAATTATCTTACGTTGTAGGTTAGAAAAATAATTTTTGCGATTATTTAATGGTCATCCCTCTCATCCCATAGATCTTTCGCCCTGCTTTCGCCCATGAATCACGATCGAATTGTGACGAAGGGATGGAACGCAATAACTGGAGCAATCCGGGGTAATAAATTAATAGAGGACTTTGCGAGCTAATAGAAAAAATAGACTGGAAAGCCTGCAACACGAACGGACATCACCCCTGAACCGTTTTCCCCAGCTAATGCAATCAAGTTTTATATACTGGGTGGTCCATTGGAAGGGGATGGTCTGAACACAACGTGCAACTTTTATGGAGTGTTTGTGCGTGTGCGCGCGTGCGTGAGAAGCACAAAGGGTAGTTCTTGTTTGTGAGCATTTTTGGAATTCGATTCTTTCTATGCTACGTTATTTTTAAAGGCAGATATTGCATATAACATAATCAATCTTTTCGCAGAATAGAAAAGATGAATGAAATTTTTTCACACCGAATGTAGATAAATGTTCTGTATTATAGCGTCGTGGAGAAAAATTGATATCGTTTAGTAAAAAATTGAAAATGGCCTTTAAATAGACAAGTAACCACAAGATGACGCATCGCGCTTCATACTATTAAACTACTATCAAGAATTTTTGCTGTATCTTCTCTAGTTGCCAACATATTGACTCGCAATAGATTACCTTGCTCGGCTTGTACAAAAACCCCCCTTATACGTCACTTAAGGCTGTTCGAAATCAATTTCCCGTTTAAGGCCATCAGAAGCACATTCCACTGTTCCATTAAAACTCGGCCGCTTCTTTTTTATCTATCATTGAATACAGTATCCTATACCGAAGTTAATAGGTACGTAACACAAGGTGCCAGGTCGAATTTTATTCAGGAAACGTATCATCGCCAAAGGAATGCTATCCACGCAAATCTCTCAACGAGTCGCAAATTCCAAAATTTCGCCGCACAAGGGAAAAATCGTATCCGGGATCGTCCCCGAACCGGTAATAGCCGCGGCATGTCGCGCAGAAGAGAACGACGAGCGGCCGGAAGATAGGTCGTCATTACCGGAACCAATTTTCTACGAGCAACCTTACGTACATCTCTCGAGTGCCCTCGTCGAGTTATATCTCGCGCGCGCACGCGTACCTCTGAGACGAGTATATACGCGCCGGTAGCAAGGGATACACGGGCCTTCTCAAGAAGTCGCTGGAAGAATGGTCGATTTCATATGAATGCATTCCATGCAAATGCGTCGTCGACCATGGTGAACGTTGAGTTGGCCGAATGGAGGGGGATGAAACAGTCGGCTGAACCGAACCGCTCTCGAGCACAGGCTCGAGTGGGTGGGGGAAGGCGAGCGACTGGAGTGGGGGAAGAATTCAGCACGCCGATGCGGAGATAATTGGGTGAATACATTTCGGCCCTTCGTACCGCGGATATATATTCTTCAGCAGGGCCTTCGTGCATTATGCACGCGCGCGCTAGGAATGTGCGCGTACACGTGCATGCGGAGTCGGGGACGGCGGAGTCACGTGTACAGCCATTGGAACGTATATACGAATTTTGTAACGGATAGATGGGTTTGTAGGGAACCTGTGCCTTTTGCGATTGAACCTGTCCGAGAGTGAAGATAGTAAAAAAGAGTGAAGATTTTTGGGGCTATGATGATCGAGGGTTTTGGAAATTGAATTTTTTTTCATTTTATCCACAGATTTATCGAACGAAGGGATTCTTTGTTTGTGTCTTTTTTTAGATTAGTCGAGATCCTTGGCATCTGAGATTTTGTTAGAGGAGAAAAATTTGGGACGAAAATTACGAGATAGAGGATACGTATCTGTTGTATTTTACGAATCAAACTGAAAGTACGATTTAGAAAGCTGAGAAGAATTTTATGTGTCTGAATGAAACATCTGACTATGATATTATTCGGAAAGGTTTCGATATTTCCAGTTACCGTTCTATCCTATATTTCGAGTTCGTTTTATGATTCTTGTTATTTTCCAAATGACAAGCAAAATATTCGCTGCGCGCAAAGATACCGAAGATCGTCATTTTCGCGTAAAGCGTGGCGTGTTTTGAACAGATTTAATCATCCGAACGGGTGCTATGTAAAGGGTTTTCGTTTTGTTGTTCTCATTGGGCCACGTTATTACTCGTTTTCGCGTCCCGTTAACGCACGGAACGGTTTATTAAAATATCACCGTTAAACAGGCACGTTCGTAATTACATTAAGGATACTTTTTCGAGTCGCGTTGCGCTTGTCACCGGCGCTGGGAAAAATAGCGGCGACGTTCGTTATGTGACAGATGACAAATGCGCTTCAAAACATCCAGCGAATTTAAATGCATCGTGACGTTTTAACATTTCGAAACAGCCGACTGAAAAACAAAAAAAAAAAAAAAAGAAAAAATGAAAAAAATATATAAAAAGAAACACGTCGATACTTATGCCCCGTCGAAACGTCGTTCGAAAGCATAATACACTTCACTAGTTGATGTAGTCAAAATATTTGTCGTCTATAGAAAGGACCGTGATTGACATAAATGGAACTATAATTCCGAATGGTCCGGTTACGATTGGTTGAAACGTACGATATTTGTTCAGACCGTTTAACGAAATTCCAAAATGAGAACTAAAAAAGTTGACTGCAGATTTGTCTACGATCTGTTGGACCTGTTGTCCACAAATAAATATAACGTTATCTTCGTGGTAATGTCCAACAGTATTTTAAGATTATTTCAATAATACTAATCACAATAATATCAGGTCTCATCAACGAAAATATTTCGGAAAATGTCACAATTTCTTTTATACCAAGACAACAACATTGTATCAAAGATCGTATATAAGAAAATAACTCAATTTACTTTCGATCCGAGTAACGTCCATTCAACGATCTCGACCGCGAAACCCTTTCATCCCTAAACACCATCCGCTACTATACAACGATCGAGGTAATACTCTTCGAGCCATCCAGAGAAGCTTTGCGAGGGAAAGAAGGGGCAGTTTCGCCGAGGTTGGCACGAACGGAACGACGGCCGGCTGTGATTTAAAAAAGCGAACGGTATTAAGGAGAGTTCCGTGGAGAGGACTCGTTGCCGGGCTGCCATTGTCCGCTCCTCGATTGCCCATTAACCGCTCAACCAATGTTCCACGAACAACGGTTCGACCTCTCGATCGTCGTGCGCCTTTCGTCTAACAGCGTTTTGCTAGTTCACGTGCATCGTTTAACGTCATATCTCGACGGATATTATGACGTCTGCGCCGGCAGCACCACCTCCCGTTGTCCTGGCCGCCAACGTAATTCGAGGCGAGTCAGCGAGAGTCCGGGTTCATACAGTGGACGGTCGCGATAACGCGGTTCCTGGATCTGCGCCAATTGTCAGATTCACCGTATCCATTCTCCTCGTCCCTGTGACGGGCCACACGGTGCGTTTCGCTCGGGGGGTGAAAGTGTGAATGACGAGAAACACGGGGTGAATGAACTTTTGCCGAGGACGATGGGAGAGAATGAACGGTCAACTGTTCGACCGTCATCGAATGACGGACTTTTAGATAGGTAAATGTAACTGGTATAGATTGCGTTAGGTTGGTCGGTCATTTGGAAGGAATTATATCTGCATACTTTTGCTAGGTAGGCTTCGATCTTTAAAAGATTGATAAATCTTGTTAGTTGTTTTAAATTAAAAATGTATTTTAGATTAATAATAATATAATTTGGAGGTAATTATATTTGCGCCGCGTAGATAATTATATTTGTAATATCTAGCCGTCAGATACCGGGATACTTATATACCGTTCGAACGTTACCAATTACTAGACGCAACAGGAAATTAATAAAAACATCCGTTTCTATAAATTACGGGCACGCGAACGCCGTTTGAGCAAACGAAGCGGGCCGTTCAATCACAGAGCAAACGAGGCGTCAACAGGCACCGTCCGTAAGAGGCACTCAAAGGACGCCCGCTGCGTTTCCGCGACAACGTGGACACACATCCAGCCGACATATTTACTCTGTCTCTTGTTTCCCTTCGCGAAATAAAGCGAGCCAGTTCCCTTTAATAAGCAGTCGTTGCACGTTTACGGCCTACGGCTGTCAGATTTCATGGCTGCTAGAGAATCGGCGAGGCAAGAAATAACGAGAAAAAGTGGGGAAAAAGGGCAAGATAGTTTCGCGTTGTAACGCGCATTCGCCCTTCTACAGATAGCGATAGACTCGAGACGCCACAAAACTCATTTATCGTGCTCGAAGTTTATGGTAAAATAAGGTTATTTGAAATTTATGCAGACTATTGAATCTTACTTTGTATCTTGATTGTTGCCTTCGATGTTTAACAGATTATTCGAATAAGTTTATCCATCAAAAGAATCTGATTATCCAACGATTAATTACGAATCTTTATCAATACGAATATCTGAAACCGAATGATCGTGCATCCTCCTCTACGTAATTTAAAACATTCAGAAGCATTCCAATGCTTGCAATGGTTCAAGAACTCGGGGGGCATCGAACGTCCACCGCTAGCTGGAACAATTCCGAGATCCTAAACATCGACTGGCGTGCTCACTGGCATGGCTGGAGAAATCAGTCCGTGCAGTCTCTCCACCCTCGTATTCCCTGTGGCGCGATATTACGACCAGGGGTTGACCATGGCCATGCGTTTGCAGGCTCATCCATTCTGCTCCAGTCTGTCGCCCCGAACGAATCCACCGTTCCAGAGATAAAGTTGGGAAAACCTTATCGTTGGGCACGCAACGTGTGCTCGCGCGAGTAAAATCGTGTTAGCGCGTTTGCTTCCCTGTCGAAATAACGGTATGCTTTCTGTATGCATAAAGTATTTGGAATTTTTCCCCTGCTTTTCTGTTGCGGAGAAGATCGATATAACAAAGAATGAATTTCAAGGAACAAATTTGTGTGACTCGGAAATTTTAAAAGTTATTTAAGATTTAAAGGTTAATTAGTATTGTATAATGTAATATAACTTTAATATAGTATTGTATAACGTATATGTACATATATATTTACGATCTCATGTTGTAACTGTAGGCGCATATACGTAATACGTTGGAGTAATCGTTTTCTTGTATTATCAAGATTGGCCACGGATACTATCCAGCTCCTTTACACAGGCTCTAGAATCATAATCATAATACAATTTCACATTTCGTAGTTTATAGCATTCTAAATAGCAAACAATGGATAGTTACATAAGCGTTCATTTATTCAATCATCGTTTACAAACGTTTCAGTCGTTTTCTTTATCTTTCATTCTCCTTCGTTCCTTTATAGCGATTCAATTTATCCATTTCCTGGGCGCGCCATATATTCAACGAAATACTCTACTTCTCTTTTGGCAAGTATATCGTAGAATCTTGATCATAAACGAAACACAGTAAGCGTATTTGTAGATGGACCATCTCGAGGCTGTTGGCGGGACAATTTGAACGTGGAAAGTCATGCTCGTTGGGACAGTTCGCGTTACCGTTGGATTTGTTCCGTTGATAACGTGTCTGGCGATCGGTGGTTTTCGTCATATATATATTTTTTCATGTTTGTCGCGTGTTCGAGCAAACAGCCGGTGTCAAGTGTCTCTGTTCCCCATATCGCAAGCTCGTATACGCCAGCGAGTAGCGCGGGCAAAAAAAAAACACGGCGTCGCGCGTCGTCGTGAAAACGATGTACCCTTGTTTCGAGTACACGCCCGACGGCCTGTATGGGTCGCGTCAGCACTTCAGAAATGCAAACGTCATTGTCACGAGAGATTTAATACGTTCCAGCGGGCGAAACTGGCGAGCGACGCGCGGGTTTCGTGTCATGTGACGAACGAAAGGAACGTTGGCATATCTAGCGATGGTGTGTTCATGGCGAAATATTTATTTATTTGCCAACGCATATCAGTTCATTATTCATTGTGAATACGTTACGTTGCAATGTATTTTTGCATTTCTGTTTCTGCAAATAGAAAAGAAAATTTATTTGTTTGCTATTTTGAAAGTTATTTGGCTCCGACTGAAACTTTGATACTGTCGAACTAAACAAAGAACAAATCTAACCTCGAAAAATTAAATTTATCTCATAAACAATTTACTAAAGTATTGTTAGCAGAATGAAACTAACCTCTCTTCTCTTGCGATTGGCAATTTTATAATATTTCTCATTACACGATGAAATACCATGAATCAGTGATGTGTATTCCTTTCGCTTTGAAATTGCTATGCACATCGTTGTCGCGGCCTGCTGGTAGTGGCGATAAGGCTGTAAGTGACGATAAAAATAACCTTACTTCCCACTTGTCCGCTTTCCTTTTATGCAACGCTAATGACACCACTAAGCGTTCGGTCGGTGACTCGCGAGTAACTGGTCGCGCGGGCCTGGATCTCCAAAGAGGGTCGAAGCCTTTAAGGAAATTAGTTTGAAATTGAATTAAAAAACTTAAGAAGATTGGACGCCGGACAATATCCATGCATATAGAACGGTTTAAGGAAATTAGTTTAAAATTGAATTAAGAGCACCGGGGGAAATTCAAAAGGCGCGAGCCAGCTTTACGAGCGAAATCGTGCCTCGTGGATCTCGATTGTTCTCGCGTGACCGTCGCGTGCTGCTAAAAAGATACGTGCCAAAGTTTATGACCATGGTACAAGTTAAGTGAAAAATCTTTTACTTATGGTTACATTCAAATTTCTTTTTTTTTTTTTTACCGAAGATTTCTGTTCGTTTCAGTTAGAAATATAATCAAATTCTTCTCGTTTCTAATTTGAATAGTAAAATTTATACGTACCTTTATCATTATTCTCGTTATGAAAATGAATTATTATAAGCTATATTTATATCTCTACCACGTGGAAAAAACGTTTCTCTTAAATGCTGGAACAGGTTAATCCTTTTCATGTTAACGGCGCTACCTTCTCTTTTAATTCTGCCGTTTTCGTGTTGTAATGGTTACAGGAAGCGTCATAAAGGATGCAGATGCCTCCTTCTGCCTTTTCATTCCATCGTGTTCTCGTATTAAGGATTAAAAGCGTCTGCGACGTTACAGAATGAAAATATAGGAAAATGTAGGAAAAGTAAAGGAATTTCTAAAAGCTACAGAAAGGAGATAGCTGTATTATTAAAAAGGTAAATTTTACGAATTCAAAAGTCCTCGACAATTAATCCCTGTTATAAAACATTAGCTTAAGAATACACATACGCGTCTAATTCTTTTTTTCCGCTATATTACGCCAAAATATCTCTCGCACTTTCCTCCATTTATCATCAACTATGAGTCGTAAAAATAAAAGGTCCAATATACGAACTTTCATTTTTCATATGTTTTCATTTTCTTCCAATAAATTCCACATACACACGAAACTAATACGTGCGAACCATACTCGGACCACGTTATACCGGCGACTGTACTTGTTCGACGACCGGGTAAACCGATAGTAGGTATCGATCTTACGTGTTGTAATTCATCATAGAGTAATTGAACGGTTACAATTCATCCAACTTCGCTGTATTACAGGAGCGACGCCGACATATACATTTGAGGATCAGTTTACCTAAATCCAGGGAATCAACGCTCTCACACACTCGCACACACTCCTCTACCATAGGTATACGTATCGATTTCTCGATGGACGTACGCGTTTACGATCTAGTCCGCACCAAGTCGTGTTCTTTGTTCCGGTATCCTTCGATGTTTCATTTCGTGACTGCCGTGAAAGTGTGTAATCATCAACGACGACGAGGTTAGAAAATCCGAAATGAAGTGCATGGAAACGCGGCCCGCCTATGCTCTGCGAATTTCGCTGTGCAAACGTTCTCTGACAAAGGGCGAGTTAACGGTAGTTCAACGAAGGAAGTGGGGTATGAGTTAAAATCACAAACGCCACGGGCAGTCGGCTGGTTTCTCGCAAAACAAGCAGAAATTTCGTATAATGCCCGCAGCGGGAGGGCACAGCCTAGGCGGGTTCGAAATGCAAGAAACGCGCCGTCAAAGCGGCCCACCGCTTGTCGTCTTCAAACGCGTGCTATCGTTCCTCGATCTGTTCGTCGTTCGTGCTCGATAAAACTCGGGTATTCGCGAATGAACCCCTTCCCCCACTCCGCTTCCGCGGCCGCTCACGTGCGCTCAAGATGGCGCACAGTCGCGATCGTGTAAGTGTAAGCGATGTAAGTACACATAGCGTATACGGACGGAAATTCCACCGGTATGGTAAACAAGGAAAGCTCGCGCGCTTGTCCGGATGTCCCAAAGGCGGAGAAGTGCCTACCGAGCAGATAAGGAGAACAAATGAGTGCTTATGGCAGAAGGACGATATCTTCATCGTCGCGGGGCTGCCAGTAGTCGCGGCGGCCTCTCAAAGCGGCCAGAACTAAAGGACTAAGGAGATGCGCGGCGATAAGGAGAGAGGAAAGAGAGGAAGAGGGAGATTCAAAGACATCCAACGTGCCGTGAGCGCAGACGACCGTAAGAAGCTAGCTGGCTGAAAGAAAAAAGGGAAGAAGGAAAGAAGGAAGAAAGGAAGGAAGGAAGGAAGGAAGGAAGGAAGGAAGGAAGGAAGGAAGAAAAGAAGGAAAGAAGGAAGGAAGAATCTAAGCTGTGGAACAGCAGGGGCCGACGTTTTCTGTTTAAGCGACATCAAAGGCCCTGTCGCGAATTTTCCTTTCGCCGTACCTATACCCCCTGCACCTTCCGTTTCGGGTCATAGCGTACTTTGCGTGCCTCTCTACAGGGTGTCCGCAATATATGGGAACTCGTATGTAAGATTGGCGAGATGAGAATGATAATGGCACGAGGATTTCTCTTTGTTACAGCCATTATAATTTGATATCGAGATATAGTATTTTCTTTACGGTTTAGCCCACTAATCGATAGTCGAGATGCTTTTCCTGAATGTGGCCGCAAATGTGCTTTATTAGTTCGTTCGAATATCGTCACAGATTTGCTTTTAATATAGGTTATTTTTAGAAAATTGTTAGATATCTGACAACCAAGTGTATCTAATACAAAAAAAAAGGCACTGACCAAAAATGCATCGGTCGATGAAGCATTAAGAAACACCCCATATACACGGTAAAACGGCGGAGCCGGGTAGTTGCAGAGACGGTGGTTGGAAGCAGCGGGCGAAGAATGGCGAGCGAGCCGAGTGGCAGCGGGGGTCGCCACCACTAAAAGGGTAAACGTTGTAGGCTGCCGTGGCAGATTTCGGCTAAAACAACTTCTCCATCCATCTAGCCCCCGTCCCTTCTTCGTAACTCTCGCCCATCGACGCGTCTCCATTCCGTTCATCGTGTATATGCGTGCGTCCGCGCGCGCGCACGATTGTTCGTCAGTATCAACGACCAGCAGGATGTACCGAAGGGGATAATTAAACTTCCCAGCGAGCGAGAGCACGACTCGTGAGAGCCGTGCTCTCGTCGGAATAGCTTCGAGAGTCAATAGTATCTCTATAACCCTCGTCGCATCTGCAAAGATGTCTAGATACAGTCAGAGGAGTGGGGGCAAATGTAGCACGTGGAGTGGGGGGAAAAAGCAGCGATCTAGGATCGCTGGCTGGCTGCACGTTACCGAGCGTACGAGAAATAACGATCGAGTATTTAATTATAAATTCGAGTTCTCCTCGACGGAATTCGCGGTCTCGTTCGAGCGTGGTGTAATCGATGCAGAGAGGGCCAGACTTTCGACGCGATTAAATCGACGACGAGTTGACGATGGCGGTACATAGCCGGGTTCTTTGACGGAACGGGAATCGTCGAAATGCCGATTTTACGAGCGGTAGGTTTTAATTAGCGGTAGATAGAGTGGCTTGGTGATACGTGACTGTTGATCGTCGAGCTGAAGAAATTGGTCCCAGTTACTTAACTGGCTATTCTCGTTACTGAATAGTTAATCGTTTCTATTACTTTTGAAAAGTAAAAATCAGAAGACGATTTATAAGATTTTAAAAACTTTCATTCGGGATTATTCTATTGTTTTTAAACATACAGATATATTGTTGCAAATACAATTGAAAGGAAATGATTTCAAAGAATAGATATAATTTGATAAATAAATAAGGATTCCAGTTAAAATTCTGTATTCAAATTAACCTTCGTAACAATAAAACGTAGGAAAAGAATATTTAGGTGAAATCCATTTCTGCTATCTTTGACCCGTTCGAATCGCACAACATCGTCCTCTATAACATTCTCGTATTTTTCGAATCAATAGAGATCTCCTGATATATACGTACACTGTCGCGGACATCTAATCGTTGTATATATACTATATACATCCATCGTGCAATACCGTTGCCCGGAACGACGTAATTGCTCGGGACATTTAACGCGAAAGGAGCAATTATTTTTACGATTTCAGGCGGGGATTGTTGCGACGGAAGTCAATCAGCACGGGACGTTTCGCCTTTTGTTTCCAGCGACGGCACGAGTAAATGATGTTGTAACGATATCGATTCACCCTTCATCCATTTATCGACCGATAATTGTAACAAGATATTATTAATTGTACATTGCACTTGCAATTAATATGCTTCAGATATCGCGTTAACGTTTGCCACCGTGATTATTATTATCCTCTATTGTCGTTTGCGTTATCTCTCCGTTCGAACAATACCTCGTACAACAAGACACCGTGTTCCACGATGAAACAATTAAATGGTCTGTGCCTCTGATGTTCAGGAAGGACGTCGTTACGCAAGGTTAGGTGGTTGCAGCACGATGCATTTCTTACGAAGATATGATAGGCACGCTCGTCTATACGTTCTGTTGTCTCAGACGATCGCTGATGGCGCTGTTTACATGTCGGCTCGCTTGTTTACATCGCATCCTCGTTTTCACTTGCCATGTTTCGAATAGTTGAAAGTCTGCGCGTTACGCCAAGTCTACGGATAAGGGTGGAGATTTCTAGTTATTGTAGAATTAGAAATTACAATTAGTAGATTTGAAATTCGCTACCAAATTAGTCCGTGATAAGTTCATCGCAATACGTACATAACCTGTAACGAGTAGAAGAATTTAAAAATATAATATAGAAGCATATTTTATATTGAACCTTGAAATATGCTAAAGTATGCGAGCGTAAAAACAGCGGAGCGTGTATGCAGGAGGGGTAGAATCTTCCAAGGGCGGGTTTAGAGAGGGAGAGTTCAAAACGAGAGTCTAGCAAGAGTATTAACTGGTGTTAGGTATCTCAAGAGAAAAATTCCTCTAGACAAATTTTGCTCTTCCCTTTTATTTCCAAGTCGATTTGTCGAAACATAAAAATTTGGATTTTCTGATTACGAAACGAGCGCTGAAAAATTCCAGTTGAAACGTTTCAATTTCAGCGAGTGCTGTAAAGTATTCTACAATGGGTCCGTTTATTACTTACGTGACTATACAACACTTTGCCGTAATCCCTCTGTGAAAACGTAATAATTCCATAATTCTAACGCAATGAAGGTAAAAGCTATGAAAATACGTCCATACTTGTAGAAAGAAAAGGCAATATTACCGGCGCTATGAATTGCGGACGAAAATTCCTTTCATTTAGCAGCGAGGATCAAAGGAAGATCGCGACATCTAAGGAAGTTGCACATAACCTATTATACGACACTGAAAATGAAGCTAATAAGAAAGAAAAACGGTCTACAGTGCTACAACGCGTATATAAGGAACAAAGGAACAAGTAAATTCACAATGGGGAAAGCAGCCTTTTCCGCGTTACACCGCGCGTTATTAATTTCGAATATGATAAAATTCCTATTTATATCTTCGTCGTAGCGTTGGTAACATTTAAAGAATCATTCTGTACATTTTTACACACAGCGGGAAGAAAGACGTTTGGATTTTAATAATTTCCAACTCGTTTTATTCAACCTTTATAATCCATTAAAATAACAACGATAGAATAAATCGTGGCTATATCTTTGTCATAGCGTTGGTAACGTTTAAAGAATCATTCTGTATATTTTTACACACAGAGGGAAAAGGACATTTGGATTTTAATAATTTCCAACTCGTTTTATTCAACCTTTACAATCCACTAATATAACGACAATAGAATAAATCGTAACAAATTTTTATTCACCAAATTCGCTATCTGAAAATAATTTTACCGTTAACTAGAAAGTTCCACGTTGATAGTACGCACGACAAAGTTTGTTTCATTCGACGTAAACGAGGCTCGCTTCACCTTTTTATATCGGAGTACTCTCGAAATCTTCACAACGGTCGCAATTCACGATAAAAATCAGCACACGCACCGTCATCACGTTTGACCGCTTCACGTCGACGCTTCTACATAACTTGTTGATACCCGACCGCACCGTAATCCCATACCGAACTACCCACGCACCTCTTCAATTCCACCGAATCACCCCGGCCCTCGTCCCCTTCCTTCCATCAAAAATATCCAATCAACCGCCACCGACAAAAACAGAAAACCCAGAACTTTCCAGCCTTCGTCCCACGAGCAATCTCTCTCGAAACTTTTCAACAGCGACGAAGTTGCGCGGATATCGACACCCCGGTGGATCCGCGTCGCAAAACAAGCGTAGACACGGCCAGTCGTAGCGATACGGCGGCCGCGACACCACGAGAACAAATAGTGAGCGCACCACCCGCATGGCGGCGTTCTCTTCCAGGGATTTCTCCGCGAACTGGAGGGAGAGGGGTTCGCTGGAGCGCGTGGCGCGCGTGCGCGTCACCGGCAGCGTGGTGGGGACACTCAGTGTCACTCGGTGCCGGGCGTTGCGGCGCCGTGGCCCTTCAGTCTTTGATCCGCAGCTGACGCGAGTGTGTACGTTACCCTCGAGCGATCTCTCTTTCTCGAACGACGAGATCGTTTTTCACTGACGGTACGCGATTAAGAGGGGAGTCGGCGACCACGGTAGATCGGTGGTGCAGTAACCTCTCACTGTACACTCTCTCCGTCGTGTCTACGCTACGGGAACACGCTGAACGGTGACACGAGCATCATCCCTTAGACCGTTTAGACGACTGGATCACACGCGATCGGAATACATATCTCGCGACGTGTTCAAACACGCTTCGACTAGATTCGTTATCGAAGCTTCGTTCTCCGCGAAGTGCCTGCAAGTTTTTTCCCACTTGTTTCTCTAACTACGAGTTTGGTCTCGCGAACGAATCGGAATTATCGTGCCAGGTCGGAAAGTCGAGCTGCCGAACTGGTTCAGAGGAATCGTCTCGAGTATTTGGTCCACAACGACACAGTCTCTTCGCTCGTACCCCTGGGACCTTCGGGGCACGCTGCTCACGCTCCACCGGTACGGATTTGCGTGCAGTTCTCAACCCCCATGACCCAATTAGTTCTTCCGTGACGAGAGTATCCGTTACGTACGTTCGTTGCTCGTCGTTGGAAGGGAACTGCTTCTGTCATCGGGATCGTTTGTCTAGTGATGTGCCGCTGAGGGGATCCCGCTGGCTATACTTCTTGCTCGAAGAAAACATAATACGACACTGTCTACGATCTTGGAATTGGTGAAGAAAAAGTGTCCAGTGTTAGAGCATCGAGCTCGTCAAGTGTTTCGCTCGCGGAGTGCAGTGAAAGGAATACACGTCGAGTCATCGAACCTTGCAAGCATCTATCAATCGTTCTTGCCAAAAGTGACCAACCCACGTCAAGAAACTTTAACCATCCACCAAAGATCATCTAACGATATCCTCGTTCATCTTGTCTCCCGTTCGACGTATCGCTCCTTACATCGAACAAATACAATCTGCGACGAAGCAACGATCGACGACGGGCCAGAGATTGGCATTACCCAGTTAGTCTCTTTCTCTCTCTTATCTAACCTCGCGCGGGAGTTCAACTTTCTCGTTGGCGTTGACAGATCGATAAGAAAGTTTGCGTACACGTTAACCCGGTCTGTAGCCGGTGGCCAGTCACGAAAACGAGACCACAACCATAGAATGTGTCTGTCTTAACGGAACGACCTTCGAAGCAACAGCCTCCGCCGATCATCACCGAACAAGGCAACCACTGGATCGTGGCTTTAGAAACGTGACATGCTGAAGTCCGAAAGGTGAAAAAGATACGCTGACCCGCTCGTGGAAGGACCTGTATGCGGACCGCGGCGCGTCCGCCGGAAATCTGACGGGCCGTCGCTGCTCCGGTCGCCGAGGCAGCCTGTCGTTGTCCCTCTCGAACCGGAAACGACAGTACCTGGTGAAATACAAGAGGAAACAGGAGGATAGACGAGTAGCCGAGGGCAAGGAGGAGCAACGGGGCTCCCCGTGGCCCGTACTCGTCGACGATCGTTCGAAAAAGGGTGCAACGGTGAAGGGTAACGGTGGATTCGGCGATTACTCCGCGGCGGGGGAGTTCGAGGTCTGGGGTGACGAGCAACACGCGTCGGATGGTGTAGACAGACAGGTGGCGAGGCCGCCTTCGCGGCAGCAACGATGCGAAGGCGGTTCGTCGCTGAGGCCGTTGCTTCACGTCGCCCATTGTGAGCTGCACTCGCCTCGCGAGCCGGAGCTGCTGCGACTCGACCATCTGGAGGCGCTCGAGCATAAGTCCGCGGCCGAGCGTGACTCTTACTCTATGATGGAGAACTTTCACAGCCCCGTGCCGCCGCCGCTGCCGCGACGCCACGTCCGGTAAGATCATCCGAGTTATTATCATTTTACCGTGCTGCGATATAATATGTACGTGTACGTGCGACGGGACGATTCAATGAAGTTTTCGGTGCTTGTTTGGTGGGAATTTTCGTTAAAGGTGGATAACAATTTCGGTCGATAGGAAATGTGTGCTAGCATGTTTCTTAGTGATTTTCATTTCCTTCTTTTTTTTTTTTTTGTTCTTTTTTTTTGTCTTGTTTCCTTGTCGGTGGCTGGTTAGTGGGAGATCTTGATGTATTTCACGCACTATAAGATGATTTTCTGAAATAGGACAATTGCGTACGATTCTACGGAGATATAGCTCTTTCCAGGTTTTCGTTTATTTTCTTTCATTTCATTTCATTTCTTATCCTGTTTTCTGCTTTCCTCAGAATCTTTCGGTATGTAACGTAGCAAAATTTGTGTCCCAGGAAGAATTCTCTGAGCCTTCGTGTGTGAATGTAGGATTTGGTTAAGCTGGTAGATCCATTCGCGTGACTCCTTTCGTAAAATATCGCAAATGGGATATCGCTGATTTTTTAGGAGAAAAATGTGAAAATCTAATGATGCAATGAATCGCATTTGGCGGAGGAATTCGTCGGTTGACAATCGCGAAGAATATAAGATATATGTTATTAAGTTGTGTTTCGCTACCGAGTTAGAGCTGGTTTTCCACCGCGACGATTCCGATAAAATCAGTGTAACTAATTTCATTCGATCGTTTGCAAATAGCATGGAACAGGCAGTATGCGTTTACAGTATCGGAATCGAGCGACATTTTCAACGTACCTAAGCGAATAAAAATTCAGAAAATGAAATAAAAATATCCCGTGATCACTTTCAGTAAACTCTCGTGAAAATAACGAAATATGTACGGGTTAACGAAACGTGAAACGCTATACACGTTCCCTATACTTGGCAAACAACAGAGTACGCGATAAAACGCCAGGATAAAGTGACATAACCCGACCGTGTTCGAATAATTCTTAAAAATACAAATTTTACAAAGAATCAACGAATAATTCACGCGTCGGTTATCGAAATAATTTCTACAGTTTATCTATAGCTTTGCTTACCTGTTGAGTAGAATTAGAATTTCATGACCGATAAGATTATTCTCTTGTTAAGTTGATTTGAACGAAAGTTATCGACTATTTGCCCTCTAATTCCTTTGGTATTTTGGAATGTTTTCACAAAGAGATTACGTTTCGTCGGTCGAAACACATAGAAATTCTCTGCTATATACACGATATTTATACCGGATAAAGTTACAGCCACTTCCAGATCAAATTCCGATACTATCGATGCGCAATATGTATCGCTGCGATTATTACATGGTAAGTCTCGTAGCAACAAACTGGTGGAACGTGTTTCGAACGAAATAAAGATTAAATTTTCCGGTTATGCTGATAATAACAAATACACTGTTCTCGCAATAATTCGCTGTACCGTAACTCATCGGAACAAATTGGTCCAACTCTTCTTCATGGTTCGAGTCCAATGAAAGTTGCTTCTATCGTTTTAAAACGTTGTATCTATCCTATCGAAATACAGGGTGGTTGGTAACTGGTGGTACAAGCGGAAAAGGGGTGATTCTACGCGAAAATATAAAATAAAAAAATTTCTTTTTTTTTTTAATTTTTTTAAAAATCTACAGTGAGATCCGTTATAACTAGACGCGATAAAGTGCACGCGTACCGAGCGAAAATTCAAAGTCGATTTTCTCGAAAACAAAGCCTCGAACGAAAAATTTTTGTTCTATGTTTTCGACTTCTTTTTTCGCGTAGAATCACCCCCTTTCCGCTTGTACCACCAGTTACCAACCGCCCTGTATAACTGACCATTATAGTCTCGAATACTGTCGTTTACGTTCTCCTGGTGGTACACGCACCAAGAACCATACGTTTGAACGTGAACGAAAGAAACTATCGGTTTCAAGATTTCTAACGTCGCTGTCGTCTCTACAAAGTACATAGGTTGATCGTTGGCAGACTTGGAATAAAAGGCAGACTTTTAACCGGCTGTTGTCGGTGCGCGAATCGCGAGTCGACAAATATCGAGTTTAATCACCGTTTTCGATTTACGACGGGGGAACAATCGTACCGATCCGGAGAGCTTCATTTACGCTTGCCCGGTGTATTTACGCGTTCTCAGTTGCTCGGGATGCTGCAATTATAGCACGAAAATGCCACGACCGATCGACGATAATGTGCGTGCTATTATTGTTGCGGTTATCGAGATTCGGCGCTGACGAACCCGACGAGTTATACAATAAAATTATGAACATAGACACCAAGAATTTAATTTAGGATCGTACATTTAGTAGATTTTTGCATGTTTGCTTGTGCCATTTTTTTTCTTTTTTTATCTCACAACTGATTTTATAAAATTGCACCGCGTGTCTCATTAAATGTGTCCAGTGGGTTGGCAACTAAGTGATTGCGGATTTTGCCAACACCACCTAATGACAAAATCCGCAATCATTTAGTTGTCAACGCACTGGACACATTTAATAAGACATGCGGTGCAATTTTATAAAATCGATTTTTGTAGATAATTTAAGACACATTGGGTTGGCAACTAAGTGATTGCGGATTTTGCCAACACCACCTAATGACAAAATCCGCAATCATTTAGTTGCCAACGCACTGGACACATTTAATAAAACATGCGGTGCAATTTTATAAAATCGATTTTTGTAGATAATTTAAGACACATTGGGTTGGCAACTAAGTGATTGCGGATTTTGCCAACACCACCTAATGACAAAACCCGCAATCACTTAGTTGCCAACCCACTGGACACATTTAATAAGACATGCGGTGCAATTTTATAAAATCGATTTTTGTAGATAATTTAAGACACATTGGGTTGGCAACTAAGTGATTGCGAATTTTGCCAACACCACCTAATGACAAAATCCGCAAGCACTTAGTTGCCAACCCACTGGACACATTTAATAAGACATGCGGTGCAATTTTATAAAACCGATTTTTGTAGATAATTTAAGACACATTGGGTTGGCAACTAAGTGATTACGAATTTTGTCAACACCACCTAACGACCAATAATATCTTAAATTATCTACAAAAATGGCGAAAAGGTGGAGGTCGAAAAGAATCAAAGTTGATACGACTTTATTAATTTTTAATCCCGTGGTTACGCCAACTGGTTAACAAATAATCGAATGGTTTATTCGAGGTACACATAGTTTATTTGAGGATTAAAAACAGGCTTAAAATGTATGCGCGTCGAAAGAGATTTTGGTAATACACGTGCCGAGTTTATTTAATAAAAACGAAAGTGAGTACGCGGATCCGCGCGTATAATGATACCGCGCGCAAATTCAAGTTCGATATTGTGTCACGCGATCCGGTTACCAGGTTCAGATATCTGAAATATTCAAGCGGATGATTCGAATACCGTGAAGATGAGCGGGAAATATTTTTACCAAAACGCTTAAAGTGTAGAGAATATTGAAATTCTTAAAGTATTAGATATTTTATCGGAGAATAAGCTTTTGTGTATTGGCGAACGTTTGCTCGGAAGTACGCGATGTATTATTCACTGACATCTACTACTTACAGAATTTCAGATATTCCTTTCGTGTTTTCCCGCTTCTTTATTAAATACAAAATAAAAATCTTTTAGTTGCAGAAATTTAACTTTCCACACGCTCCTAAGTTTCCATTATGGATACACGGAGAAAAAATTTCAGTTACATTTTGATTTCTTTATCGTAGCCATCGATATGATTACTAATACCGTAATATCAACAACCTTAACTTTAATTTACAAATGTGATCTTTTGTTTTAAACCCACTAACTATAGATATACTTTATTTTTTATTTTTCAGTGCTTCCCATATTAAACGAATTTACTCTGAATTACAATATTCTATATATTCGTTTCCAAGGGTATTTAAAATTGGTCAGAAGTAATTTTGTTGGAATAACGGGTAGTTGAAATTCAATGACTCGTGCTTGGCAATAAGTATAATTGTGTCCAATAGTCGGTCGTTTCTTGGAGTCGATGACCGTGGTTGTTGAGCAAGTGCAAACGAAAACCCAGGTGACCCGCACCGGTTACAAGTGAATTCTCTATTTATTGGAAAGTTGATTTCTCCGGCGACTTTTATCGTTTCCAACTGGGTTCAGTCTCGATAATAAACCGTTCCGATTTTTCGCCGTGGAATTGAATCGTCCGTTGTATCTCGTGCTTGATACTCTGGCTTTTGATACTCCATATTAAAGAGATCGAACCTCTTTTAATAAGAACACGTAGTCGATCATTCTCTATAAGAGAAAAAACAAAAAAAAAAAAAGAAATAAAATACGCATTTCGTATTAAAAGTTCCCCTGAAACCTCTTTTTCATGCGTCGTTAGTTATTCCGTTATCGAGGAAATCCCAAAAATTCTGCGGCCAGATATCTCAGCTTATAGCAACAGGGAGAAAGTGGAAGAACGCGATATATGGAAGAAGGGTGGCAAAGGGTTGAAAAAGGGGGTTGGTAGGTATACGAGGCCGAGGGTTGAACGGGGAATGGGGGATGGCTTCGCGAGTCTGCTTGCGGGCCAATATAGTAGGTGCTCGCACGATGGAATTGTGGCTCGTTTCGGAGGTTCACGCCCGAAGAACGGGGTTAATGACAAGCCGGCACTCGAGAGCGTTTCGAAATCGATTCGTGTTCGATGAGAATGCGCTGATTCGAAACGGAAAACTTGCAACTAACGGTCTGCACAGAGGTTTCCGAGGGTTTGACGGTTGAAAGGGATATATGCCCCCTTTGAACGGGGGCTCGGAGGCGGCGTTATTGCGCGATACCTTTTCCACCCGAAACGACGGAAAAGGTCACCGATACCTGTGCGATATTCGCTCGATTTAGTGTTATCGTTCGATTAGCGCGGCTACTTGGATCCTCCGTTTCTTCATTTTCCATTCGTTTTCTTCGTTCCATTTGGATATGCTAAAAGAGAAAATCGAGGGATCGTGTTTGTCGAAGTGTTTGTAAAATTGGGAGATTTAGTGGAAAGACGGGTGCTATGATTTTAGAGATAAATAATTTGCTCATTCGGCGTTAAGTTAACACACCATGGACCGATCGTTGCCGAATCTCCTGACGATCGCAGCTCTCGAGTGACGGATGCATCTCGGAAAAGGCGCAACGGATACCGGAAGTATTCGGCGACGCGTGGTCGGTCGTTTCTGAAACGTGGACGTAATTAAAAGCGAATATTAATTAGGGGCAGCACCCACGGCCATTAGCTGTATCGATCGTAATCGAAATGGCCAATTATATTAATTGAATCGCCGCATTACGCACATCAGTTTTCCTTCTTTTCCTAATTATTCTTTATGGTCTCTCTTCTAGCTTTAGATGCATAAATTTCATCGTTATCTTGAAATAGCATCAGAAGCTTATCCCCGAAAGATAATCGAAGAGAGAAAACTGTAACGTATTAGCAACGATATATTTTTAAATCGCATGCTGTACTTTTTTATTCTTTTGTTTTCTATTTTTTCTTCTATTATACCATCGTAGCGGTAAAAATTGATTCAGTGTTTGTAAAGCGACGCTCAATCATCCTTCGATAATTTACTATTCTATAGAATAGAATGATGTCTCCGCGGAGACACACAAAAGTCTCTAATCTGGATCGAGTTTACTCCCAAAAGTTCTTATTCCTTTTTTGGCGAAAACGTGGGTGTAGTTTTTGGAACCCGCCCAGAACCATTTCCATAAGGTTTAACGTGCCGTGACTAGTTGCTAATGTACCGTTGCTTCTAAGTCCCATTGGAATCATCGTTACTGCTAATTACTCGCATACACGTTACGTTCAAGCAAATTGTTGCTGTGTGAATTGCATGACATAAAATAACGAAAACTACGGTAGTATAGGTTTGTCTGTGTACATTCGATACAATTCGAAACAAATCCTAAGAAAGCGTACGTGGAAGCTTTTACGTAAAATTTCTAAGAATTCGCAAAAAAAAAAAAAAAGAAAAGAAAAAGGAAATTCCAAGCAAGTCGAAGTAAGAATTGGAACTATTTGATCGAATATCTTAAGAACACGTCGTTTAATTTTCACGAGTTACTATCTCGACGTAAAAAGCGAAGAGACGTTCGTGAAAAAAGCAACTATAAAGTGAAACTACCGAGGAGAAAAAATTCCAGCTAAACTTACGCCGCGAAGTCGGCGAGTTCGGTATCGACGAAGGCGTGCGAAGAGTTTCGACTTTCAAGTTTGCCGCGCCGTAGAATTTAAATCTGCCGCTTTCTTGCTCCGATACAGCGCCAACTACAATCTGCCAACTTAATCGTATCTGATAGTGTTTGGCAAATAGAAATCTCTGTTCCACGTATATTTGCTAACCTACTTACGTTATTAATAATATTTTCCAGAGATATTTCAAGATAAAAGATTCCTCTCTGTAATATTCTCGCTTCCATTGTAGTCGTACGACCGTGTATTTTGAATCGCGACGTAGCATATTATTTTCATTAATATGCTCATTAGATTCATAAATATATTTATTAATATATATAAAATATATTAATTTCGTCTGTAAAATTCCTACCTTTCCTCCTACGTAATTAAGAACGTGAAGTTTGCTTTCTATTTGTAATACGACTTACACGCTGCCTCTGTACATACGTGTCTTTTTATTGCACGTTCAAAACTGTGAAGCTCTAGCGAGAACAATAAGACGCTTATCCGCACCGTTCAAGATAAGAAGCTGTGGATGCAACGACGCGTGCGCATGCGCGGTCACACGTTCACCTACCGGTGAGTGTATCAAAGCTTCGAGCTAAGACAAACAAAGTGATACGGTGACGGCAACCCTCGAAGGTTGTTTCGAAGTACGAAAGGAAGAGAGAGGAGAGAGGGGCATTTGCATCGACGCAAACACGGAAATCCCAGTGCAACCTGTTTGCCCCGAGTGCAAGTTCGCCGAACGTAATGGAAGTCTCTCCGTTAAACGCTGTCTCGTTCTCGTTTCACGTCGCTCCTTGTCGCGAATGCGTTTCTGGTTATCGTACGATATCGTTTCGCTTTAGTTAAAACAAGTATAGCGCGCCGCTTTGAAAGTTGTCGCGAGTTTTGCTTCGTAAGTTTTCACGGGTGTTACTCTGCAATTTATTGCCAGATTAATTTCCAAAATTCTTGCTATTTTATATAATACGAATTGTTTTGTTACGCGTTTTTTTTTTAATTTATTCTTCTTGTTTCGAACTCTATATCGACTTTAACGATATTAATGATTATAACGTATGTTATCGATATACCTAACGAAGCTTTAGCAATCGGTAAATACATCGATATTTTAGCTTACGCGATATCTATGCAAATTGATATCGACCCACCTATTTAAACTACTTATAAATACTTTTCTCTTTTTTTTTTTTTTTTTATTTACGATCACTTAGATTTTTCGTCGACACTTAACTTTTGTATGTCATAAGTAGTTGGTGTTTTTTTCGATTAAATCGTTTGGACGAAGGAAAGCCTTAAATTCGAGCAAGGTTCAAAGCGTTCCCTATTCTTTGTGCAACCAAATTGTTCGAAAACTTCTCGTGGAGAAGCAATTGAGAGGGACACTCCCATCCGGCTGCCGTGCGCCCTGAGGAAACTCAATTTCGCGCGGAGGGTCAGTCGCTGACGTAACGAAGAAAAATCTTGGGAGGTTGACTCGCATGGTACACACGATCTAACGACTTTACGGAAGGTAGGAAAGGTTGAAGACGCACGAACCGTGTCGTTCAGCCACTTCTTCTCCAAATAAATTACTCGTCTTCTTTTTCTCTTTCGCCCTCAACCAGTCCATCTGATAAAATAGCAAACTCTAATATAATTATAACTGATTAATCAAATTTCAATTCTTCGCTTGTTCACCAAAGAACCGATATATTTTCTTACATTTAACGTAGCACATATTTATGCGATTTTCAAAAATTAAATTCTGTTTTTGATTTTGTCGTTAGGTGGTATTGACAAAATCCGCAATCACTTAGTTGCCAACCCAATACACTGGAAAACTTCTGATTGCAGCGAGCGAATTTGTGAAAGTAAACCACGTACGGATAATAGAAATTGCGTGGTATTTAATCTTGCACAAAATTGTCGCTATCGATCTTCGCTTAATTCGAAAATTCCCGCTGGACGTAAAATCATCCTGAAAGGACTGGTACCCCGAACGAAAGCAAAGAGAGAACAGGGTACCGTTGCATCCGTCGTTTCCGCGTCCGATCGATATACACTTGCGCGGGGATGGTTGGAACTGAAAGGTAACGCGGCGTACGAAAGGCAAACAAAGTGATAGGAGAACTGCGTGCAAGAGGAGATACACGAGAGGGAAGCAACGGGAAGGAGTAGGAAATAGAGTATAGGTGGTAGGGTTGCAGGAAGGCCAAGAGGAGCCGCGTGGAGTATGTAAAAGGCAAGCAAGCAACGCGGGGCGGCTGCTCGGCGCCGACATTTCGCGGTGAAGCGACCGACCCCATAGCCATGCATCACTCTGTCCCACCGACGACTACCTACTATATCCGTACTATATCCATACTAGTATACAGTGGTTCACGAAAGTATTTCAACATTTATCTAAACCGTATATAAATATCTTATTATTATTATTATTATTATGTGTTGCACAAAACATTTTGAAATTTTATTAGCACTAGAACGAGGCACGACGATCATAGTTGTATTGGTAACATTAGTTGTATTGGTTGTGTACTAAATTGTTGTTGAACGTATGTGCGCAATAAATATATGCAGCGTATAGAAATTACAAGATTGGTTACAAATTTGATCACGGTGCTAATAAAACTTCAACATTTGTAATGTAAAACGTACATCAGGTATTCCGTGATAAGTGTACAAATACTTTTACGAAGCACTGTACCATTGCCACGCGAGATCTATCTCTCCAACTTCGTCCGAACCTCTATCCACCCTTTTTCTCCTTCATCCTCTTCCTCCAACCCCTTCTCCTTTACCACGTTGCGTTCCGCCGTTTCCGGCCACCTCTATCTTCTCTTCTCCCTCCATTCATTTCGTTCTCCAACTCGTTCCATTGCGCCACCATAGTCTTCTTTCTCTTTTTCCTCCCCTTTCCCCCTCGCCTTTCACCTTTTCCCTACCGACGTGTTTTCTACCTTCCGTGCTGTCTACCCATCACCCTCCTCTTTTTCCGTGGGTCTTTCCTACCCGCCGTGAACACGCACCACCGGTCATCCACGTTTCCTACTCCAGTCTGTTCTACATGGTTTTTTCCCGCGCTTTTACACAATGCCTCGTCATAAAGAGACCGGTGTGTTTCTTCGAGCAATTTGCACGTTTGTCAGCAGGTCCCCCAAACGAGACCCCGGCCTGTTTCTCTGTATATCTCCTCGTTTGTACCCTGTCATTCACGTGTTTGATCCTCCCATGTGAATTCATAGGGATGCGTGGCGTGAGCGTACTCGGTGAAACCGATATTATTATCACTTCCATGATTGTATTGTTCGAATAAGTTATGAACCGACTCGTGGATATATTTCATAGTACTTTTAAAAGAAATGTAAAAGAAAATACCAGTACCTCGATGTTAAAATCAGTACTGTACTTTAACGATATTGTTCGTGGTTAAATAATGGATCAGCGAAAGAAGCGCAGGCTTGATAGGTTCATAATATAGAAGACTATCTTTCGTTGATGCAATTTTCAAAATAGGACATACTTATTTTTACTGTTAGCGACTTCGTCATCTGGACATATCAGTAGGTATCGGTACTCGAAGTTTTAATTTATTATATTATATCGTATCATATTCCTTTCTTCTTTATTCTGCTATATTCCTTGCACCAACTGTACGCTTCTCCGGGATGGAACGAGGTCCGAATCGTTCCGGGGTTTCTCGGTGTCGCTTCCGTCGACGCGCGGAGACGTTTCCGGCTCGGGAAAGCTAGACAGATACGGTTTTCGTGTATTTACCGATCGTTTATTTACCGATCTGGGTGGTTATGGGGGCTGGAAAAGTGGTTGAGCCAGTCGCTGACTTTGTCGAACGATCAGGTTTAGAGAGAAATTTTAGGAGAACAATAGTTCAACGACATTTAAATTACATAATGATCTTATGGTTAATAGAATTTAATAAATTATTCTGCGAATTGCGAAAACAAACTTCGTTTATATTTTATTTAAAAATCGCCAAATACCGTGAAATAGAACCCTATGGAACTTACAGCTCCTATCATCCTATATAACAAAAACTTCATCCATCAGCCACCCCATTGCATGCCAGCAAACCATACTAAATATAATAATACTATTCGATCAACTGCTATTCCATAATATCTTTCGTCCCAAAAATTCTTCTCCACATTGAGATTACCGCTAAGATCCGCTCCCCCAAGGTATATCGCTTGTCCAAGGATTGTTTGGATCGTTGGAACCCAAGCGGAAGTGTTGCCAGCCCTGCCAGTGATTTCGAGCGAGAATATCCTTGTCGTTCGATACTAACGCGACCACCATGGTTAGTACACTGTTTCTCTTTGTTCTTCGCGTGGCTTGTTGGCGTTTCATGGCGGTAGAGAATGTATTCCTTGTGGAGGATGAAAGGAGTTAGAGGACATACGCGAATAGAGAAAGAGGAAGAGAAATGCCTGTAGAATAAGAGCTTGCCGCTCTACGTGACAGCGCGGATGAACGATGGTACGACTTTTCTTTCCGCCAGGAATATTCCACTTGCAATGGAATATCGGTACACCAGCGGTATTTTTCCGCTAGATGGGGACGATCACGCTTGAAACGTACATATATTTCGACAAATCGCGGTTGGAATCGTTCTTTGTCCTTCTACATCGCTGGAAAGTGTACGATATTTTCGGGTGATTTTGTTCTTGGTGAGCAACGAATGCATAGGTGGCGTTAACCAATACTATTGCGTTCCTTCCTAACCTCCATCAATATCGAAGCATAAAACGCGAGAAAGTATGCGCGATACTCTTCTATGCTGGAACTTACGTTTCCATTAAAAATCGTTCAGAAGGCATGTTTAAATTTTAGCTCGCGGTATCACGATTAATTAACGTGATTTTACGACGAAATCGCGTTGCCAGCGAGCGATGGTGCTGCCAGGCGACATGGGAACGTAGCGGTGGCCAAAAATAAAGTTTCAAATAGGTTATCGCGAGAGAAACTGGAAAGGAAACGTCAGCCAGCTTGCGAATGTTTTGGACTGGCGGAAGTGTGTAAACAACGCCAGCCGTTTTACTTCCGCTCGACGCTTTGTTTACACGCGGCCAACCCACCGTAAAACGACAAGCTCTTAGGTTCGTGAGACGTGGAATCGTTGGAAGGAAAAGAATAAACTGATAGGGTGTGAACGAGATAAGGAGGGTCGAAGGTGATCAGGAAATGTTTAATTGAAGGATAAACTGGTTTTTGTTGAAGATGGAGAGAGATAGGTAGTGTTAGATTCAAGTTGACACTTAATGGCGGAAACTTATCGGTGAAACTTTATCCCGCCATTTTTGTTTTAATACTATCATCTCGTAATATCCGTTTAAGTATTAACGACCTATCGAATCATCAGTACGTGGAATGTAACAATTAAGCTGCTGATTTTTAGACATTTATAGGAACAGGCAAAAATATATAGATGCAGGCAATTATAATTTGATTAATTCTAACGCCGCGGGTCAACGATGGCGCCATTGACATGTCAACTATGTACACGCTAGTGACAACAAATAACATTTATACGGAGATTTGTGACGTTCTACATATTTAAATTCGCGAATGTTCGTAGCTATTTGCTGGAAAATAAATAATGAAGATTTAAATAAATTAGCACGGTATGCGTTCCATTATGAAATACTTTCCCATGCGTGCAAAATTTAAACTGAAAAATATCAATCTGCAAAAGTATATTAACACGTTCGTAGCCACTGATGTAACATTATATCTTTTTGGAAGTTACAGTTGGTTGCCGGTGACATAAAATAATTGATTTATTAAAGAGAGCAGAAACTCGGTGTGTTGCTGAAAGTGGAATGCAATTTGAACATCTGTTTTAACCATTTATATGTTCCTTTACGTTTATTTACATTCATTTACATTTCCGTTTTAATGCTTTTACGTTCATGTTGCGACCTAATGATCAATTTGCGGACCTGTACGCATTAGGTTGCTGCATATGAAATGTCAATTTGCCAAACTTTGAAATTAGTCAGTGGATAGCATATCTGTTTTAAATTTTGGCCTATATTCGGTTACTAGAAACCGCGTTAACTAAAAACGAACTGACTACGATGAACATTTCTTAAATATTACGAAGTGTATTCGATTACGAATTTGAATAAACATTTTCATTAATTGTAATCGCGAATCTTCGGAATATTCGCATTTTCTTTTTCTTTTTGTCAGTTTCAACTGCATCGTCTTATTGTGTCAGTAAAACAAATATTCAAGACGAATTAACACATTCTATACAGCACAGAAGCGTTTTCCAATAATTTACCCTAACCTCTATCAAAGTATTTTCCAATAACGGATTAACTCATCGTCTCACGCTAATATTAGGGAGAAGTTTGTAATACATACGCGTTACATACTCATCGCTAATAAAATTCTCTTCAACCGTATGACAGCCAAGATGAGAGAGAGCTAATATATTACTCTCCAATTCCTCGAGTCTACGTTGCTTTTCACTGGATGTCTGCTGTTCACCAACAGTGAAGTAGACATAATCTATAACCAACTACAGAAGCATATCCTAACCTTCAAATTCCATCATCCTTGCCCGGTTGTACTACGATTACCGCTTCGCCTCTACCCCCACCCCTGTGTAATAGAAGACGCCTTATCTGTATGCTACAATGTCGGACAAATTTATAACTCGTTAATCTAAATAGTATGCAACAATAGGGTTCCATGAGTAAATTGAGACGATAAACTGTCGATAATGCCGGTCCGTTGTAACGAAATAAAGAAGTATCGGTGTTGTAACAACTTTAGACGCTATTGAAGTGGTTGAACAAGGTTCGAACTGTTGGGAAGTACAACTAATAGTGTTACAGTTGCGCTATGGTAAACTTCGCAGGGAATGTGAGAAAAGCGGTTGGAGCAATTAAAGGGGACGAGAGTTCGACCAGAAAATCTCCTCTATAAAAGAACCTTTAAGCAGCACGAGCAATGTTTCAAACGGTACAATTTCCTCGGCCAAATTTTGAAACAATAAATTGTTCCAAGTATTCTAGGTATATTTGAAGTGTTTACTAAACAAATTTTAGTTACTAAGTCAGGAGTGCAGAAAATTTGTAGCCTGAATGATACAATTATTATGTATTTCTAGAACCTACAATCCGAATTGTAAAACCCCAAATGAAGAAAAGATCAGACAATTTTAGAACCGATCGAACGAAACATAACCTAACATTTACGTTCCGTCTCCATACTTCCAACTATTCCCACCTTTCCTATAGTAACTCGCGCTATCTTGACTTTAACTATTCCAAGTTTTACGATGACAGTTGAGAAACAAGTAACGCGCGAGTCACGGTTCGGAACGACGAGGTAAAAAGTCGGTAAGTCCCATTACTGGAACACGAAGAATCCACGTACACATGGGATGACGCTATCTCGGCGTATTTACGGAAAATCGACGTTGAGGAGTGTCTGTAGAATATCCAAGTGGGTATATCCAGCATCGCGTCACTTAGGCGGACTAGACGCAGTCTCGGCAATTGATAGGTAGTCACGCTAGGCTGACCTCAAGGGACATCAGTTCGTATAGCATGCTGGTCCCCCCTCTCAACCCTTCGAACCTATCCACCTTCGTAAAATCTACTCCCAAGCCGAGCCTTCTCGTAGCTTCTGCCTCGTATCTTTCGCCTCTAACCTCTCTTTCCCATTTTCTCTTCCCTCCTGCTTGCTTCACTTGGACTAGTTCCTCTCCAGAGGGCGCCACCGTCGCCAGCCCTCCCCAGTGGCGATCTCGCGTCTCTTTCGTTTTCCACGCTTTTCTCACAAATTTGTCAGATCCGAGAAAATGTTCTACGAAATAAAAATAAAACATTACAATTTGAAGTAACGAATCACGCACACATAAAATGGAAAAACACATATAAAAAAATTACTTCACTTAACAACCAAATGTGGAGATCATTCGGAAGGAAATCATGTTCTTGTTTGAGTCAGTTGAGTTCAATTCGTTCATTCTTTCAGCATTATCTCAAGCACCTAATAACTTAAATATTCGTTACTAGCTTGGATAAGCACTTTTCGAATATTTTATTCAAATAATATTCATCGAGATAATACCTAACTCTGGTTTTTCGTTGTCTTCGCGTTTTCGTCTTATGCGCCATCCAGACACCCCTTTTCTGCCTCATCACCTTCAACTACCAGCCTTTATCCTTTGTGTAAGCTCGGCCTCCTTGCAACATCTCGACGCGTCGAAGCTCCGCCGAGCGGATATCTCGCTGCACTTTCACCATCGCGGTTAAACCTCTACGTATCCTACCTTTATCAGGACCAAGCACGATGCCGCGTTTTGCCTACCTTTCCACCTCGTTTCCACGCATTTTAGATTTTACATCTTGCTCGTCTTTTCTTTCACTTTTTCTCCTTCTTCGGTTCTGTCTGACGATTCTATTCCAGCAGAATTTCTAGTGGGCACGACGTTCGTGCATTTTACGACGACTAGCAGAGCAGCCTGGCAGTAATATCTGCGCGAGTACAAGGTTAGGTGTCTTTTGATTTTATTTTTTCACGCGAACCATTTGGTAAGAACGATTTTTTGTATTAGATGCTGTGGCGTGTACGGGTTTTTTGTAAGCCGTTGCGTTTTCCAGCATTTGAGGTTATGATATGATATGTTAATCATGATTCTCTGAAGAACATTGCCTTCTCTCACTTTTGGTGGAGTCCGCTTTTACTTAAAGCTAATAAGAATTTTACTTTATCAAAAAAGAACAGAGAAAAGATCATCGAATTATGAAACTAACCATACTACAGAATTGATAAGAAAATGATTTTTTTAGAATTCTTTTAGATTGGGGGTGGTCGCGGTAATCCTCATAATTTGTAAGATAACTTAGGTAGCAGCATTGGAAGAGCTGGTAGTCCGCTCTGCACGTAGCCAGAGTACGAGCGTCTAGACGGAAGATTGGAAGGCGAGAGCTGCTGGTGGCCCAGTTTCGGGGCACAAGGAATGAAATTTATTTCATTAGAAGCGCCTGTGTGCGGCCGACGTAAACGGATCCTTGAGCCGTTTTCGATTTAACCTTCGAGTCCGCCAGAGGTGCACAGGGATGAAATTTTTCGGTCCGCTTCAGTGGGCAAGTATTAATTTAAGGAAAACTAAACCATCCAAAACGTTGAATTCTTGATCGTGCCATCGGCGAAGACGGTGGAATTTTAAAATTAGCTTTTTGAACAATTAGATTTTCTATTTCATTTTTTGACTACCTATTTCATGTGAATTTTTGTCAAGCTTCTCTTGATAAAGATATTTGTAAATCTCTATTGGTTTAGTTGTTCGCAGGAATATGTTGGAAACTGCAAAATTTATGGTAGGTATTGAACGAATCGATTAGGTATGCATTCGTGTTTGAAATTCTGGGGTAAGTGCCGTGCTGTTCTTCACAGTTCTCTTATAAGCCAGGGGACTGACAGGTTAAATTACGGGTACCATCGCCTGGAAGCTTGCAAAGCTTGTGAAAGAACACGATTGTATTCTGCACCTTCTTCGCGGCTCTTCTTGCTTACATCAAATTTTAGGGTCGTTTTACGTAACTTTCTGTAATCAAACTTCTCTATTTGCTTAAGTGTAAATAATTGATTACGATTCTTTGATCAAAATATTAAATCGTATCATCGACGGAATCTGTCTGTAATTCCCTTTTCATCGTTTCACCGAGCAAAGCATTCGGGGATTGTCCTCAGAGGACCTTCCATCAGGGAGAAAATTTGCGCGGAGCGAGCGGACGTGTTTATAATTACGTGCGCACAAAAGAGTATAACTCCGAAAATTAGTGGCAGCACCGGAGGGGAAATTCGTGGCCGTTACTACAAAGAAACGCTCCGCTGGCGTGCTCGCTACAAAAAACCGTTTATATCACGGAGAGCCCGCATACCGTTCTCCCTACTCCGTATTCTATCTCCCAAAAAAGAAAAAAAAAAAAACGAAGAAGATTTTAATAAATCTCGTCGAGCGTTAAATTACTCGTCGTCGCCATTGTTCTTCCTATCTCGATGATTGTCTCTCTCATCGTTTGTTTATGCGTCCGCGTGTCGTCTGTGGATTAACTTTCTTTTAATCGCGTAATTAGAGCGCGAGAGAAGAAGACTTGGCGGCATCAGTGTCGCCAATGTGAACAGACGCGATGCCACTGAAACGGTAACGATTAATACAAAGAAACTAGAGTGACCGGGTAGGTGAAACGGACGAGCTAGCTCTGTTAGCTGGAGCTTTCGCGAGAAGTGGGGCGAATGAGACAAGCGGGCGAGTCGTAAGTGCAGAAGAGCAGTTGGACCACCTGCCGACCGTAAAACCGATTTGGCGACGCTTCTGTGCCTGAGAGGTATTCAACGCGGCCGTCTGCAACGGACTTTGTAATTTAGAGTCAATCTCCTTTATTATCCGTAATGCGCCGCTCCGTCCCCGAGATTCCTGCGTAAAATCTATCTCGCCCGAGCTTGACGCTCGCGAGCGCCACAGTATTCTACGAACGAGGCCTGTGGATACTGAAACGACAGGATGGAAAGGGAAACAGGGGGAAACAGCGAAGAGGAGGTAGGCTCCGGCTTTCGCGTTACGCTTCTTCGGTCTTCGGGACGAGTCTCCGCTTCAGTTCCGTTCGATAAGAGGCACGAAGCTTCGAGTTACTTAATACCTCGTAGCTCGTCTCCGTGAAACTGGCCGCGGCCCTTCTGTACTGATCAAAACCATCGTCTTCCGTTTCCCTCTTTCGAGTTGCACTTTCTTTCCCAGATCAAGTTCTTTGGGCGTTAGCTTGTCTTTCTTCCTATTTCCAGCCTGTTCCTTTGTTCTTTCTCGTTTTTCCGGCTACTTGGATTCTGCCACCGTGAAATTGCATCTCGATAATCGGTAAGAACGCTGCGACCGTTTGATGAACTAGCGATTCGACATCTGATCTCTGATTACCGGCAGTTTTTTGGTGACAGTGACGCCATCTGGACTGCTTCTTCCGAGCGCGGTTTCGTAGCCAGATCAGTATCGTATAGATATTCGGTGAAGTACGGGTGGATTGGTCTCTTTTTACGAAGATTTGTTCTCCTTACAATGCAGTGAAAGGAAGCAGTCTCGTTTGAGGATTTATGAGCGAGTTTTGCCTGTTGTCTAGTCGAATGAAAGACTCCGGGAGATTGATATAGTCGGGCAGAGAGGACTGTTGATGATAGAAAATGATATACTGTTCATTGACGCAAATATCAGAGATTCGAAAGGAAAGGAATAATTGCAAAGTATGGATTGTGTCTTTAATCTTTTTGGAAGGTTGCAATTACAATTCGAATCGTTTTTCGTAACGAAATAGTAACGCGGCTGAATATACGGGACGAATTACCCAAGTTAAGGTACCTGTAAGTTGTAGTTCTAGTAACATAAATTGAATCTAAACAGAAATGCAAATTGTGTTGCTAACATCTCTGTTTGTGATGGACCGTAAATTGATGGTCTTGGAACTTGGGCCACTTGCGGAACTATCAGTACTGTATACTTGATATTAATTACCAGTAATCCAGTCACATTTGCATATTTCTGTTTCTATCCGCGTGTATGTTTTAAAGGCGAAATGTGGCAGTTCCGCCAATTTTATTTCTATTTTATAATCAATTCGAAACAAAATTTATAATAATAATAAAAAATGATTTATAATCAATTACAAAAGTGTTATCGAAAATACGCGAAGTGTATATCGATCAAGATGGCGGCGTTCACGTCACGTGATCGTGAAACTTGCAGCGCCATTAACATACGTACGATTCGTGCATGATTTGCTTGCTCTTGCGTTGCCGTCAAGTGCAACCGGCTGAATAAATAAACGCAATTGACTTCGCGCGGGAATAACGTACGCGTATCGGCTAGTTTATAAATACTTGAAGACGATGAAACGGTTACGTGTAACTATGCGTAAAGAAACAAAAAAACAAACGGTGGCAAAAGGAAACAGCTCGATGGCAGCAGTGGTACGGGATACACCGAAACGCGATCCTAGGTTGGATGGTTGTGGGAGAGGAGTTCAGGAGGTTATAAGTAATTCATCGCTTGGTAGCTGCAACGAAACATTGAGATCCGTCGTTGATTCGGTATGTCTCTGTGAAAACCATACTCCCTTCTCTCTCTTTCTCTTTCTAGTTTACTTATGTTAGTGAAAGTTAATACGCTTACCGCTATGTGGAGCGCGAATTTTTGTTTAGTAAGAGTTATTTGTGGTTCAAATTGTGTTTCGTACATACTGAATAGAGTATGTTTATATATTTTAGAAAATAGGTTGTGATTTTCATAAATGGTCGGGTTTCAATAAACGATAGTCATTATGTTAATGTATTTAAGTTAGGTGAATTTCAAATACATAAACCTCTTGGTGATTTTGGCATAGAATGTTTTACGTTGAATTTCAAAGGATATAAAAGGATAAAATGTAGAAATTTCTTATTGATACATTTTGATTTTTAATACTTTTTATAGTCACGATAGAAACAAAAAAATATTATTGCTATCTAATAACTCAGAATTCTTTTCCCCATAAACATAACCAAGATATATATGTATTTTTCGGACTATAGCAGAGAATTGCCCTTTTTGACTGAATACGAATCCCAATTTGCTTCAAACAAAATATTCCTCACCCCTTTTCCTATTCTACTCACACCCTCCGTCTACTTGCACTCCTATTTCCTTCCTACATCGTTTTAACTTTTAACACATCCCTTTATGCATCTCTCTGCTCTCTCAGTCAGAGTGCTGCATCTCGACATATTCCGTGTCCCAATGTAAATAAACGTGCGCCAGTCGAGTCGACGGCCGTTAACCGTTAATGACGAGACTTCGTGTGGCAACGAGCAGGGAAAATGCTTACGCCGCTCCACGCCTGGCGAAAAGGAAGCAAGCACATAACCTCAAACCTACAAAATTTACGCGGTTGGTTTTGGGTGGCACGTATGTAACGAGCAACACCAACTCCCTCCATAAAAGCAGATCGTAAAGATCGGCGCACGGAGTCGAATGTAGATTGTAAGGATCAAATAGATCGTATGTAAGGATGTATCAAGTTGCATGATGCATCGTTGAGATGGTCGCAGTGAGAACCTATGTCGAGACAAGTCTCTGTTATATTTACATGCCGCGTCGCAACTGAAAATTCTAGAAAGTCCGAAATTTTTGGTAAACACTTTCACAATAGAATATCAAAAATTATGTATGTAGCGTTAACGATGAATAAACAACATTATACCTGAGACCATCTCACATGAGACTAGCGATACAAGTCTCTTCGTGTGTGTGTGTGTGTGTGTGTGTGTGTGTGTGTGTGTGTGTGTGTGTGTGTGTGTGTGTGTGTGTGTGTGTGTGTGTGTGTGTGTGTGTGTGTGTGTGTGTGTGTGTGTGTGTGTGTGTGTGTGTGTGTGTGTGTGTGTGTGTGTGTGTGTGTGTGTGTGTGTGTGTGTGTGTGTGTGTGTGTGTGGTGCTTAACGTGCGAAACAGAGACATAGAGAAACGCGGAATAAGAAAAAGGTAGGCTAGAAAGTGGTGAAGGTAGTGGATCCGCCACAAAGGGTGGTGAGAGCACATCGACACACGCAGACGTAGTTATCTGTTCCAATTAACCTCTTACATTTCGTTCCCTTCCACTAAATCCCTCTTCTACCGTTGCGTCCCGTGGCGCTGCCTCCCCATCCGATCTCCTGTCGCTCTGTCACCGTCTCTTTTTTTTCCTGACCTCCTCTTTCCCTGCCCATAGTCTGGAACGGTGAAATTGAATCGACGCTCTTCGTCCCGTGTCCCTGGAACGGGAAGACGGCATCCAAGTATCGTTTCTGTTCGGCTTTAAACGAGCGACGGATGGAGGGATGGGGTTAAAGGTATCTGTCGGTCAGGCAGTCTCCTTGATTCGCCGGGAACCATTGATATTTTCGACCAGACACTATCAAGACAATATACAGCGTAGAAATTGTGCATTTTAGGAAGATACGTGTGTACGTGTATTTATGTGGTCGAAGGTATAGAGATCGATTGAAGCGAATGGTATCGGGAATTATGAAATTGACGCAAATTAATTGATTATGGAAATACGGAAGTTACGAAACGCAGAATATTAATAAGGATAGCTGTTATTTTTTCTTTCTGTCGCTCTCTCGCTCTCGGCTTTTTTGATCGATCGCGGCTGGAAACAACAACCCGATCGTTCGGAACGGTTATCGTACCATTCCACTCGGAACAGTACCATTCTTTGAATATTTAATTGGGAAGAATTTTATTTTAGCCAACGATAACGTATTTGCTTCCGAATAGAATTCATGGTCCTTGGTACTTGTTTTAAATAGATGGATTTCGTAATTCTTGAACTTAAAATAAATGACCTTTCTTTTAACGTTATACACGAGACATAAAAATAAACACGAGAATGAGAAAATGCAAGGTTATTAATAGAGAAGAATTTCTGGAATTAAACCTCGACCAGCTACATTTCTGGAATTTCCGCATACACCGACGTCTTCTTTCTATCCGCTTCTGAAAACACGATTGCTGGCGTGCACTTATGCAGCCAGTACTCCCTCCCTCTTCATCCGTGGCGCGGACATATTAAGCAGCGTGAGTTGCAAATACGTGGCGCATTAAGTAAGCGAATAAAGTATTCCGTTGCATGCACGTAACGCACGTACTCTTTCTCGTTTTCGTGCGAGCCACCGCGACATATTTCGTATGTAATTCTTATGCAAGATTACCGTGCGCGCCGCTAGGGGAAAATTAGTGGCGTTCGCTAGGGACAAAATTAAGGACGACTGCCTGGGCACGAACTTAACGATGCTTCCCGCTAGAATTAGGGATGCTCGCCTGGGAATAGATTTAGGAATGCATATAGGAAATACGGTTGACCCGCGTCATTGATTTCTGCGATGACTGTACGAAATTTCTAGTGAATTATTAGTATCCACATACAAAGAATTGTTAAATAAAAGACACGTTTAGAATTTTCAACAGGATGATATAGTTTTTTGCTTTTGAGCAACAGAAAATTCTTATTTAAGTTAGAGACACCTTAAAAATGTATAACTCGACGGTGCAAAACTTTGACAAATCGATATCGAATTCACGTTTCATTTCATCTGGCGATAACAATGCTACTCGCTCCACTGCACTGCCCAAAAAGTTTGTCCAGTGACCGAGTTTGATCCACTCGCGGTCCGTGTTGCAGTCACGTGTGGGGCGCGCTCTCGCGTTTGGAAGTCTGGGCGCGTGGATTTTCGAGCGCGGATCTCACGTTGTGTGACGTATGCAAACAAGGAGCGCATAATATTTCGTCTGCCACGTGCAGGAAAACGGCACACAAAGTAATGACTGGGCGGCAGCGTCACGTCGTCGCGGTCGGATCAATATCGGCCCCGGAATAGAAAACAGAGACGCGGGCGACGACGACCGAGCGAAAAGTGAGTCGACGCCGACGGACAAGGAAGCGCAAACGAAGCCGACGTTGACCCGTTGGCCTTCGTCGAGTTTCGGTGAAGCGTTGCAAACTCTCTTGACCGCGCGCGAATGGTCAATTTTGCATGCGATCCAGTTTTTCCCTACCGACACGCTCGGGTTCTGCATAAAAATCGCCAAGCGTTCGCCGCGATCGAAATTTCCAAGCAACGAATAGGAGTACGTGGAAGTGGTGGGAGTCTTTCATCGCGACAGTTTGCAAGCCTGCCGCTGCGTACTCGGAAATATCTGGGGAATTCGAAATTTTCGTTTCAATTCTGACGTTCTCGCAAGTTACCACGGTTGCCCGAGACTTTGAGTTAGATCGAATTCTTCGGTGAAAAGGTAGAGAAGTTCGCTGGCGCGTTCCAACTGCTTCGAGAAAAGGGGAAAGGCAACGGCGAAAAACGAGGCAACTGTCGTTTTATTGAAATTCGCTGTTTTAGGGTGGATTTCGCTAGAAAGTGGACGTCCGCGCGTTTTCGAATATTCACGAGCGCGAACACGCGTATATTCGTGAATATGATGAAGCAAGCGTGGTGGGATGAAGCAAACCACGAGATCTGACAATGAAAATCCACGTGCGCGGACCGATATTGCATTGTATGTTTCACTGAAAAAGGGATAGTATAAATAATAACCTATACGGACGAAGAATGCCAGGCCCAAAAAGTCATATTTATGTAGGATGAAGCGTATTCGATGACGAAACATTTATTCGCGAAGGAACCGTGTATAATCTGTAAAAGTGATCTCTACTTACGAAGTATAGAGTGCATATATCCAAAGAGTGTTATTGCCTATTTGAAAAGGACGTATGCGTACATTTCGAAGAAGTTTCTTCGCGAAAGGGTCATAGAAAACGTACACGCCCAATGTAAAATAACCTTCGCTGAAGAAAAGTGTATACTCGTCGAAAGATAGGTTTCCAACAAAATTTCACGTTGTTGAGTTTCCCCCATTTACTATCCTGCAGCAGCGTTCCATCACATCTTCTCTACGTGCACACATCTATACTATAGCTAATTAACGACTTGTTCAAATAGATTGGCTTTCTAACGCCGAACGTCCCCACGCGGATTACCTAACCTCTCCGACGAGTCCATTAAATACACGTCTCGTTCGTTTTTGTTCTACCGTTCCTTTTCCTCTCCGCGCTTTTCCATGAACTTTCGGGGATCAAACATCTTCACCAGCACCGGCTTATACACGGTAATTCTAGAAACTAGGACGAGCTCATATCGTCCTCCCCTGAGCGAAGATAGAGAAAATTGGTAGCGAAAAAGGTTCAATGCTTTAGTGAAAAGACTTTTCTCCCGTAATATGACTTTTTTCCTAGGCGAAATACGATACAAGACCAGCGTATACAGTTGCGCTTGTCTTTTTCTCCTCTTTTTCTCTTTATTTCTAACACAACGCACTTGCCTTGCTTTCAATTATATCCACCAAGGCATTTAGATAACCGATAAATGGAATTTTTAAATTCCCCTTTGTTTCACCGTTTCCTCTCTTCTTTTTTAAACGTATTATTATGTTTCTGCTAAAGTGCTTTGTCCTATAAATATTTTCCAGCACCAAAATATATATCTATTTCGACAGTGGATGATTAATATACATATATAGGGTGCCCTGGTAACTGTGGTACAATCGATAATAGAATGAGTCTATGTAAAAGAGCAAATTGAAAATGTGGAGTAAAATTTTGCCTCGTTTCTGAGAAAATCGAGTTTGAAAATTTGTCAAGTATACTTGAAATTGACTAATGCGAATTGAAGAAGAATGAACAATCGACAAGAGATGATTCTACATGAGAAAATTAGCAAAAAATATAGAATACAATTTGTTCAGAAGATGCTTTGTTTTCGAGAAAGTAAATTTGAAATTTTATTACGCGCGGCGTCTACTACAACAGTTCTTAACTAATCACGTTCAAGCACGATTTTCTTGAAAACAAAGCTTGAAGCGGGAAAATGTTATCTTACGTTCTTTATTTACCTTCGCACGTATAATAGCCTCCCGCTGATCGTTTACTTAAGTCTTGTTTGTAATTATTTAGCAAATTTTCAAACTCGATTTTCCCAGAAACGAAGTGTCGCATGGAAAATTTTTATTTTATACTTTCGATTCACTTTTTCACTCTGTTGTCGATTGTACTACCGTTGCCGGTACATGTCGTATATATAAAAAAGTTTGTGTATTGTAGATGTATCGTTTTACGTTGTCATGATAAGAAGCCATCGAAATGCTCTAATTGTCACTTCAGACATGCCTATCATTTGTCCCCTTCACAAGCGACATTCGATACCATCCAACACACCAATCTTCTTAACACTAGAACTATCGACAGTTAAGACAAAGCTATTTCTATCAAAACCAGTCAAAATGACTGGTCTTTTAAAAGATGCATAATAATAGAATATTTTTATATTTATTGATTTACTACTTTCTTACAGGAAGAATTACATATTATATAGTACACTTTTGGTATTATTAATCCACCTGAGACCATGATCCCTGAACGAGGATTGGTACATTTATAAAATTGTAGAACCAGTCATTTTCCCTGGTGTGGTAGTTCTAGTGCTAATGTCAAGATATTCTACACATAGCTTAGGACATTAATCTGCCTATGTCCGTCAAAATGACCAATTCCTTTATTTTATACTATTGCTACAGCAAAATTCAGCCCACATATTACAAAGGCAAATAAACAAAGAAAGTATACCTCACAGAAAAAGTTCTCAGGCAGTATTATTTCACGGTTTCCCTCGAACAAAATGGATCTATTGTTCCGTATCAAAAGCATCGTTTCCCATAAAACCGCGTTCATCGAGACGTAGGCGACAGTAACGTAGACGTGCACGCGCGCGCGTCAGCCTCGAGCGAAAGCTATACGAACTGCTTCGCGTGGTCGCGTTTCCATCAAGGATCCGTTCAGAGGAGAATCGTAGGAGGTCCGCCAGCGCGTGCAGTGACAAACGACTGGGAGTCGCTCGTCGCCACGCTCGACTGCTAGCTTCGAGTCTCGCGGATTCGACCGTCATGATTAATGCAGGCCTTTCGCCGATGAGACGTTTCCCAATGACAGTAGACACCACACGAAAATTTCTCGGAATGTAACCCTCGCCCGAAAGCACGCGGTGATCAGACAGAGATAGGAAACATGAACTAAGAGATAAAAGTAGAGAGTAGACTCGCGCGACGGTATAAATAGATACTGCACCGGATAAACGTTGGTAACTAGGATTCGAAATGAAAAGGCGGCGCTGCGGTCAACTGGCTAGAACTAACCTCGCGAACGTGTTAACGATGTCCATCGATCGTAAATTTCAGGATCGTCGATCGATCGCCTGATTTGGAGATTCGTGTGAAATTTTGAGATTCGATGTTCATCTTGTGGCATGGATAAAACAAATGTGAGCGATGTTGCGGCTGCACTCTCGCGTCCGTGATGTATTATTGTGTTTATCTGTGCATTGTGGTCACTGGTAACTTGGTTATTTCTCCGTCCGGTAGAAGTGTTAGGATCGAGAGGTTATTTATTATGTGGATGGTTTTATTGCATCGTATGTTATGTGGTATGAATATGGAAGGGTGAAGAGGCGATAAATATAAAGGAAAAAAATCAAGTTTTAGTAGTTTTTGTTTGGGAACAGAATATCGATTTATTAAAGTTGCGATCGTCCAATGTGAATTCACGAATAATATCTTATAGATCTTACAAATCTTGAAAGATATTCGTGATATTAACTCCTCGTAACTCCCTACGATCAAGTTTTGAAAGCAATTTGAAACTCATATTCAGTGGAGAATACGTTACGAGTTTGGACAATTCGTGTGTAATATCTTCTCTAAAGTTTGGTAGTCTACGCATGTCAATCATTTTATCGTATGTGTCTACATATCTCTGTTATTTAGGGTAATGGAAATTTCTTAGTTTGGTTTTTATGAATTTCAAATATAGAGATAACAAACATGGCAGATAACAACATCTCCCGTCTTATACACTCGAACAAAGCGCCGTATTGTTACTGTATGCACATTAACCAATTACCAGTTTTCAACTCGCATGCGGCATAACTTTGACTGGTTCGGTGCTTGACTCTCATTTTCGAAAGCGTAGATATGAGTTTCGATGTTTGTACATTTGTACATCGAAAATATGCGACGAAAATAAATGCAAAGCGGAAACGTCACAGAACCGTGTAATTGCGTTCCTCATTGGATTGTTAACTTTTAACGATGTGCATGCATTCGAAAAGTTTTTTTCTCATCTTTTTTCGTTGTATATATACGGTATGTGAGTGATCTTTTATGTGGATCTGCACTGACGCTGGTAGACGACATCGAATTTCCCTTCCCCAGTCTCCGTGGCATATGCGAAAGGAAATAACGAAAGGTTTAATGGCGGCTCATGGTTCGTTAATCCGTTCTATATAACGATAAAATCAAGGTCATCGGTAAAACTTTAAATAGAAGATCAAGTATTAATTTAATTTAATTTAATTAATTTGAAATCCTTATTCTTTTATACTTAGGTATATTTATAGTTTAAGGAAGAAATGAATTGTAAGCTACTTTCTACTAATTCAGTAAAATTTTTATCTTCGGTCCTGAAGGAATAGAATATTTTATTTAAATTACTGTTCGGTTTTAATCATCTCCAGTGATAGCGTTACGGCTATACATTCGATCATTTGTCGCGTCATTGACTACATTACGAAAAATGCATTTAATTATGTGAAGTCACGTTCTACCGTTGACTATAGTCATCGTTGGTTGTCGATATCTGCAAACACACCGGCTGCATCGTAAATCACTGTTAGTTGACAAATCAACGGATTCATTGTTTATTAAAGCGATTTACGGCACGTTGCCTCGACGTGTTCGCGACACGACTGTTCTTTCGTAACGGTGGGCACAGAAATATATCGCGGCGCCACGGTCGATCGTCGTAGGTCAGACGTGTATAGCCTGCACATAAGTATGATAGATTATTCTTTCAACCCCTTGTTTTTCCGCGAAGTAGGTTCGTTAACCATGTCATGTAAAGCGACCATGCGTTCCGCTCTAATTTATTCAAAGATGCGACCACTTTTTTTTTTTACCAAACCCGTTCATTCTTAGCCTCATTGCCACTCTTCTCTCTTCTTATACATTTGCTACCAGCGATTTTTGTGTTCGTTCTAGAGCCTAGAATTTTTCTTTAAATACAGTCAGTATTTAAATAAATCATTTCTTTCTCTCGCATATATATTTCTCTCCCATACAATTCATTCAAAAAACATTTTAAATTCTCTTTAACTTGAATATGCTGCGTCTTATAGATGGGGTCCTACTTAATAACGCCACTAACTATACGCACTAAGCGTGAAGTATAAACCTATTTCGCTGTCTTCGCCATAATGCTAGCCGCCATTATTCCAATGAAATATCTCATATTATCTTCCCTTCGATACGGAACATCGTTGGGAACGCGGCCAACAGGATTTTAATTATATGCCAATTAACAGACGCCAGTGGGCTCGGTTGTTGTTGCTACCGCGTCTCCAGAGCCACTACCGGTGACGTAATTAAAACGCGGCATGGTGGCGTCTCTGGGCTACACGTATCCCGTGGTGCAACAAAAAGTCGGCGTTTTCCGCGACGCGCGTGCATTTATCTCTGCAGTTTTCGAGCAGAGGTTAATTTCACGCGGCACGAACTCCGGCAATTGCGCTTGTACATCGTTAAGCGCGCGAACGTAACTGTTCGACTTAACCCGAATTGGAGCTATTCTAATCCGGAATGCGCGTTCGACTGCAACTACTGAACCGATTGAACGACATTACCGCGGTAAATATATCACCGAACAGATCGCGATCGAGATCAGGTTTTTTAAAACGGTGTTAGATTTAAATTGCTAGAAGCTGGAGTGGAAAAATTAATGCAAACAGATTGGAGAGTATTTTAGTTACTAGATCATTACGTGCTACAATCGTCTCATTTTAAACATTCTACACTTAAGTAATATTCTTTCCAAGTTCCCCATAATTTCGACTCCATGAAATCTTTTAAACATCCACTTTTTGGTATAAATTTCCATATATATAAAATAAAACCCCGATCATAAAGAAATTGATCATTCTATTCAATAAAATCCCTAGATTCCGAGTCTACCATTGAAACAATATTCTCTGAAAGATAGCAATAAGCATAGCTCTTTTTAAAGCTCGTTCATTTAAGATCAGTTCAAAATTCGTTGGTGAATAGAAATTGATGAATTCGTGGCGTTGATTAGGAAAGTCTAGTGATACAGCGTAGGTCCGCGGATCTGTCAGTTGGTCAGTTGATTGGATATTATAAAGCGTGTTCGCAATCGATAGCGCGACATTCGCGTCATATTTACGTTAGGAACAGCTCACGTTTCGTCGACCCTCTTGTGTATCGTCACGTTCGTTTGACGATATTAACGGTTGGCTAGTCGCACGGATACATATTGCTCCGCTGTCACCAAAAGTCACGTGGTCTCTAACCAAACACTCATTGGCCGAAATCGCAGCTGCCACTAGCGCGCCATCGTCCATTGTTACGAGCCGTCGCGTTTTCTCATTTCACTATGACGCCGCGTGCCGTTGCTTCGTGCCAGGAAATTAAGAGCAATTTAACCGCGTTAGTTTTCAAATATCGGCGATGGTGTGTACGACGAAAACGCGCGTATTCTATGAGACAATTGAAGGAATGAAGCAGAAAGTCAGAAAGCGTTGCAATGATTAGTGCATGGTAAACCCTCAGAGAATTACAAACTATTATGTACGATAAGGTAAGGTTAGGAGTTAGTTTAGTATTTGATGAAATTATTGAGGAGAAGAATTAGAAATAACGTCCATGATATCAGATAATATGGGATCATATGATATCAGAAAACGGTGAACTGCTACGCAGGATAAAGTGAGGTTAGGTTTAGTACAAAGTTCTACAAGAGTGACATTCTGCATTGTTATGATAATTTGTCTTTATCATTTCAATTTATGCAAACTTAAATACAAATGGTTTTCTTATTGTAGGTATCATTTTGATCGAATATAAAAACGTTTATGATAATTTTTTAGATAGATCCGTATCGTGAAACTGTAAGACGACCAATTTGATCGTTAAGGAGAAGTACGGATTCGTTGCGGTGGAAACGCGATTATGTTAACGGGGACAGTCGTGAACTTGTTAGAAACTGCTACCGCGATGTTGCGTACGATGAAATTTCTGAATGGCACTTAAAACTGCGCTCGTTGTTCGCGAATGTTGTCGCTATGATGGCGACCAGATACTCGTCCGCCGTTTCGCGGAATGGGAATTGCCCTCTAACAAGCTATAACCATGTATGTTGATTTTTATGGTATAGTACATGCTGATACTTGATCTTGCTTAAACGAGTGCTCGCATACATTGCTTTTGATTGCAATAATAACAATAAAGCATACATTTATAACACTGAATAGCTTCAATTCTGAAGGAGATGTGACTTGTTCAGAGGGAACGTTAGTACTTTAAACATCGGACTTAATGCTGAGTTAAAATTTACTGATACATTTTTCTTCGTGTATCTTTCTATAGTGACATTACCATACTTAATATCTCCGATCGATGGGGATATGATCTCCCATTTTTCTCTAGTGAGCTGTAACTTCTACTTGAGAATTACTCTTCGTGTTCAGAACATTAGATATTTGACATTAAATAGACTTGCTAGATGCACTATTTAATGAATCCTTTTCTATACAATCGCAATCAAGTAACATACTAAAAAAGTAACAAAATTAATTGCAACTAAATATAATTATAATTATAACCAATTTAATTCAGTCTCATCATCAGTCAAATCTCTCATTTGAGCTTCAACGCCACCAATTCAATTTGACCAAGCGCTAAAGCGCCCTACAGAAACCGAGAAAAAAGAAAATAAAATTATAAACGGGAACAAAGGTGGAAGGAACCGCGTCCTTTCGTCCAGATTTCTCGAGGGACAGTTACGGTAGTGCTTTCTCTCCGGTAACGACGAGTCACCGCGCGTGACTCTCGCCCGTGGCTGGAAATAAATTAATCGCGTGCGAGCCGCCGTGCCGTGTAATTCTCTAACAGCTAGAAGATTCCACCGGCCGGCCAACTACAGAAAACGCGTTCTGGGAAACGTGTACTTCCCGCAAGAGGGATGCTATAGAGACGGAAAAAACAGGAACTTAATGAAGAGGAAGAAGGGTGTAGGTTGTACGGTAGTAACGTAATACATTCGAGATTCGCAAAACGCACGAAAGGAAGGAACTTGCCAAATACTCACTCGAATAGATTTCATAGAACATTCCATTTCCTTGCAAAAACATCGGCGGTTACACGAGGAGGTCACTTCTAGATAATTTGATGGAAAACTTCAATTTCATAACTGGATCATGGAGATTCGTATAAGCAATGGGAGAAGTGTGATCTGGAGAAAAGTCGGAGGAAGATAAGTACGAATGATTTCCGAAAATATCGATATCTATGAATTAAAATGATCGGTTATCATAACGTGGAAGATAGAGAGAGTATAAAACAGAATAGAGAGGGCGGCGCAATCACGTGAGCTCACGGAACGAGCATAATACCATCATTAGAGGGCGTCGTCGGATTCTTCCGGCATACAAAACTCAACACGGGGGCAGAACCGTTCTGGTCTGGTATAAATAAGGTCTGAAAGGGGGAAAGACGTGAAATCCCCAGCTCGGCGCTCGATTTTACCAACCTAGAGAGGGTGAAGAGGTGACTGGTGCAGCTCGCGAGAATAATATCTGCCGCTTATAGAACGGAGAAGGTAGAGGGCGTACTAGCGCGAAGAAGCATAAGAAAAGAAGAGCTCGATAATTAATTGGCTTCGCATAAGCTTCGCCCCATTTTTCTTTTCTCTTGCACGGGGGGCTCTTCTTCCTCGTTCCTTCGACTTCCTTCTTCTTATCCCACCAGAGAATTCTTCAAACTGAACTCGAGTCTGCCGATGGCGTAGGGCGTAGAGGAGGTTAGGTTCGGCAGGAAGGCGCTGCTAGCAGCGTGGAAGAAAGGAGAAGGATCGATTCATAATTTAAACGAAAATCTTGGAACATTCGCGTTTCGAAGCTCTGGCTGTGTCGTTAGGGATTTAATACTAAATGGGAACTGGGATGTACTAGTTGGAAAGTTTTGGTGAAGTTTCGAGAATGAGTTCTAGAGCGAAAATAGATGATTGAAGCAATTTTATTTTGTGAACTATCTTTGTGGCGATGAGAAAACATTTTATGTAATAGATGAGTTACTTGTAGATGATATGTGTATGGTATGAAATTGTACGTATATTTGTTGAAAATATGGCACACGGAGCAACCTTGAAAATTATAATTTGCTAAATTAATATGATTCCTGTCACGGGGGTTCGAAAGTGATTGATAAATTAGCATGGAAGTAACAAGAATATTAATAAATTAATAATAAATATTATTAACGATAGTTTCATGGACAATTTACCGATACAATTTATATCATCATTATTAATTGGTTACACTCATATACTTTAATTGATTGCATTCATTACCAATTTCGATGTTCATTTATTCTTATTCCTACAAATTTATGATTCGAAATTTTTCAATTAATAAACGATCAAGTCGCAGATGTTTCTTTTTTTTTTTTTTTTTTTTAATTTTCTATGAAACTGACGAGATTTTTACGTAAACCATAATTAATGCATATTCCACGTGAAACCACCCTGCCTTGCCCTAAATTTAGCCACGATTTTCTTTGAAAACAAAACTTTCCGCGACGCCCCCAAGAAGGGGTAAAATAGGAAAGAAAGTAATTTCAAGATCCTTGCCAAAAGGGCCATCCTGTACTCGATTGTACCATGGTTTCCCGCACAAAAGCCTCGTCCCTCTTCCTCTCTCCTGGATCAGGAAGATTTAAGATTCCATATTAACCGCGAGCAAAAAAGTTCGTCTTTATTTGCATTCTATCAAAGGGCTTTTGAGAAACCGCCTTGAATCCGCCGTACTAAGCCATGGCGGCGGCTTTTCAGCGAACGTTATTTCACGCCGGTGTCCGGTACACGCGGAGGCCAGGGTTCCGGTCCGCGTCGATCCTCGAAATTTCATTGTGACGCCAACAATTCGCCTAGACGATTAAAAGTCCTCAGGACTCCTGACCGAACACCCGGCGAACGTGGCAAAAATGAACGAATCGCTGCTAGCTTTCCTTATACCCTCAATTTATTATTAATTTGAATACCTCATTGTGAATATGAGATTGAAAAATTCCAAATTTCTGTACGTTTAGTGGAAAAGATAGAAGAGCGAAGTTTTGATGACTTCGATGACGTATTACGATGGAATTTGACTATCGAGGCTTTAAATAGAGAAACACTTTTTGTGTATGTACACATTACGTGCAATTTCATCCTTCTTCTAAATGACACTATAGCCAGAGTATAGCGACTCTAGACACCACTTTAAGCTGCTACAATCTAATACGATGATTACTAGGGAAGTCTATCGTGAATAACTAGATAAGGATTGAAGTTATTGAAAGTTAAACTAGATTTTATCTGCTCGGCAGAAAATTACAGTCTTCGTCGCACGTCATATCGTTGCAATTGTAGAAGAGGCGTCCGTCATCGGAACTGATTATACGTGTCAAAACAGAGACACTACAAAGAGAGTAAAATGTTCATTTGGAGAGAAAAGAGCACGCAAGCGAAGAGAAGTAAATAATTAAATAAATAAATTGAAGGAAGTAGAACAAAACGAAGTGCATGGAGGAAGGCTGCGATAAGAAGAAAGAAAAAGAAAGGTTAGAGGGATTGTAGAGATAACGGCGGTGGGATGAATAAAGCCGAAGACGACCAGGCACTTGACCGAGGAACTTTCTAAGAAGGCGCCATCACTGGGACCTCTTTAAGAAAAACTGATATAAAGTAATGGATTTCCAGGGTGTTCGGTAATCACACTCGCGAAAAGAATCCCATCCCTTTCGCAGCTCCCTCTATAACCACCTGACGCTGGAACGGAAGGAGAAGCGGAAGATGAAGAAAAGTGGCGGATGCCTGGCGAGCTGCGACAGTCTGAGAAGTGGCATTACATCTGTCGATATCTCCATCGGTTCGCGATCAACTAATAAAACTACGATCTTCCTCTGATCTCCTTCTTCCACTTCTTCGTCCTTTTCATTTCTACTTACACGTTTCTTCCCCGTTTGTTTCTCTTGAACCGCGTTTCCTGTTTCGTCAATTCCATCCGGTTTCTAGTTTCGCCTCTGTCTCTTGGCCACTCGAGTCGACGAAGTAATTACAAGTTCGTCGATTAGATCCCATAGAAGCTGACGCATGCAGGTAGGTATGTGTGTGTGTGTGCAGGCGCGCGCGTCGGTACGATACACGGACGGAAGTTCTTCGACGACAGTCAGACGCCAAAATCCAACAGACGGATTGCCAGCGCCGCCTACTTGGCAACTTCAGAGAAATTGGAAATCTGACCGGGAAGAAGACCCGGTTATATTCCTGAACATTCTTGCGTGTAATCGAAATAGGTGATCGTATGTTGGTTTCTGTACTATACTCACTAAGGATGATGAGAGGTTATGCGAATATAGATCAGGAAACTTTTTCCTCTCAGGATAATTGGGATAATGTAGTTATATACGTTCTGGATTGTAGATATAGCAAAATTTGATTTTACTAGTATTTTACTAGTAAAAACTAGTATATCGGCATATAAGTTGTTTTCTTCGCCATTATTATACTGTTGTCGATGTTAACGTTATTGGCGCGTCGTTTATACAGCGTCAGTGGTTCTGCGGTGGATAGACTAGGACCAGAGTATTTTTTTGTTTTTCGTTGAGAAAGCGGGGAACGTGCGTCTAGCAAGTTTAGAGAGGGAGTTTGAAACTGTTGCAAGAGAAACTCGCTGCCGTGTTTGTTTTGCTGTTAACGTTAGCTTCGGCCAGGGGTTTCTGAAAACAACTCCCTACCGGTGTGTTATGGTTTCAACCGATGTTCCTGAGTGTCATATCTGATTGGTTACAGTCGTCTGAGTGGATTGGCTACCGTGTGTGTATTTTGTGTTCGAGTTGCGCTCTGTCAAACTTTGAATCATAAAGGGTTGAGTTGTTGAAGTTATTAAGGTAGAAGGTTCTCAAAGAGATGTTGTTTTAAACGTTCGCAAATTGACAATATCATTCTCTTTGTTACGGTAATAAACTAACTTTTAATTATTATTTCGAGATAGGTAATAAAAAATAAGAAAGATTAATCATACAATAAAATTAAAAATTAGAAATTTTAAGTAGATTATAAAATGTAAAATGTAAAATAGATCACACTTAAGCCCTGCACGCAAATTAAAATTCCAATGCTTACACTATTAATTATGTTTATCCTATCTGTTTGCATCTGTAGCATTCAATATGCCAAATTTCGAAATGAACAATCCCAAAAATATGTTCGAGCGATACATACATAGTTGCGATTCTTCGAGTTGCCTTGGGAATAGCCACAATCGCGTGAATTTCGATCTTGACTGAACTGCAGTCACGATAATTGCAAGCCTGCAAGCTGCGCTCGTAACAATCATGCGAATTGCAATCCAGCAGCTGGAGCTTTCGCAACTTGTGATCGGAGCAGTCGCGATAATCCGACCCATAGCCGCGATAGTCGCGATTATCCGAATGCACGCGACCTAAATGGCTGACGTCCTGCGAATTGTGACCTCGTAAGATGCAATCAGAACTGATATTGAGGTTAGGGTTGATGCTGAAGACTATAAGGAGGAATGGTAGTAGTGAAAAGGGGAGGAGGTTAATGAAACCGGTTTTTGATGAGAATCTTGATAATATTTTTCTCCTTTTTCTTTTTTTTTTTTTTTTGTAAATGGTCGTACTAGAAATGTAGGTTATGTTCTTCGAAGCATGGATGAGAAATCGAATATTTCGCTATTCGTTTAAAAAGTGAGAAATAAGAACAAGCATTATTCTTTCTTTTTCGTTTTAAACAGTTCTTGTGACGAAAGATTGGAAGGAAATACGATGGAAATCTATTTTGTCGTACGATTGAAAATGTTCATAGATTGAACATAAAACATATACGTATCTGCATAATGTTTAAAATTATGGACATTAAATTAGGTTAGGTTGGATAGAACTGGGAAATGAGAGATTTTGCAAAAATAAATCCATAAGGGGAAAAACGATTAAAAGAGCGTAATTTAATTATTATATATGAGAAAGACATAGTTTAAACATAGATGATATAAAATTTCTTATTTGAAACATTAGCGATTGATAAAAATTTCTTTGTTTGACTGATTTCCATTGAACTGCAAAGTTTCTTCAAATCTGGTTCATTCTCACCCTATATATACGGAAAACAATGGCGAGGCAAGAAGTTGCGAGAATGGGATCCAGCGGAAAGCCCTCTAGTGGTTTCATCGTGGTTGTAATTGCGCAAATTCCTATCCTCTGAGCGGTGATTGCGCAAATTAGAATCGTCTGAGTTGCGATCGCAGTAAAAGCAAGCGATAGCGACGACAACTGTTGTCACGTAAATAACAATTACTTAACAGGAATCGCGCTACCACATTCAATAGGAAAATATAAATTCTATGATGTATCACATACAGTTGTCAACAAATTTTCGAATATTAAAGAAGATATATGCGAAATATATTTCTTAACTCGTACGTTCATACATTTATGGGAAATCTAAAGATTGTACAGAATATATACAAAATGCAGAAATATATAAAATATCGAAAGTAATGCGCTCGTTGTAACATTTACTGGATACAATAAATTTTGCACTCAACAAAATATACAATTGCATACACATCCGTACATTACTTATCGGATAACTTCATACGATGAAATTCCAAACTTAAACTTAACCAGAGACTAAAGGCAGCTTCGGTACAAGTACCACGTGCAAAGACCTATCATTTTCTCGGTAACAGATCGCCGAGAGGGTGCTTTCTATTGGATGTCGAGACCAACAACGATGATAACTAGCAATAAAAAGTTTCCCTCATCGGTATCCGAGCTAAAGACGTCTGAAATTACGAAGGTGCGGTCCTCTTGCCTTATCTAGCCAAAAGGGATGACGACGTCGCAGAAATGAGAAAACTCTCGCATTATCTGCGAGCATTAGCTGGTGCGGTCTCGAACTGGGTCAATCCGTTCGACGTTTCCCCAGCCGTCGAGGCCGGCCATCGACCGTCGACCGTATACCTGGAACACAGTCCAAAACAAGTTGGAAAAATAGCGCTGGCATCCTGGCCGAACAGAGAGATTGCAGGAAACTCTAACGATTGAAATAAAAGTCCTCTCCGCCGTTTTCTTTCCCTTGATACCGGAGACGCTTTTGCTTCTGCGCTGTCAGATAAATATTATCATTTTAAGATAATATTTTCATGCTGCTTTGGAATTGCTTTTTATATAGCGATCGTAAACGTCGATTCCATAGAGTCGAAATGTGATGTAAAATGAGTTTTTCAGAATCTGCATTAGATTAGAGAAGAATTTAGGTTACACAGATATACTTACTTCTTCACTATTGGAAGATGGAATAATATGTGAAATGCATCGTTCTTTTGATAAGCTTTGAGACAATATTGAGTATATATTATATATCGTATACCGTAGAATATTTCAGAGAATTTTGAACAGGATTTTTTAATAGTATAAATAAATGCTATTCTCAAATGTCACGTTACGGTACCATGTTTTAATGTACCGCTAAAATAAGATTATATACTTCTGAATTTATAGAGGCACCTATGTTTAATCTTCCCTCTAGGCTATCATATAGTTTCAATTCAAATGATATGCAAATTTGGATTTAATGTATTCATCTTCAATAATAAGCTATTCGAAATAATTGGAATGGTCCACTCATTGAAATAAAGTAACCGATACTTTGAAAGATACTTCAGCGAGATAAATTGGCAAACTTTTTATAAAACATTTCTCAACATAAAATGTAAACTGTCCCAAAATTGAATATTTAATTGAATACTCTTCAAACGTGAAGATCCTCTAGTTCTCAGTTCTTTAGTCCGTTCATAGTTAAAAAAATTCTTTCTAATTCGAGAAATATCGAAATCAAGATCGACACCGATGTTTCTTGATAATTTACAAAGGCAAAATGGAAGGGGTAAACGCTGAAATATTATCGTGTAGCGCGGTTTCGTATTGTGTACATGTCATTATTCTCCAACTGGAACGCTTTGAAGTCCTGGAGCAATTCAGTTTTCCCGCTTTATCTGCCTCGCTCCTCTCTGTCTCCCTGTTTCGCTATTTCCGTCGAGTATTCCATCCAGTTACATGCAGAACGGCATCAGCGGGCGAAGTAGGCCAGACCGGGATACGGGTACATTGGGAAATTCGAATTTAAAAGCGACCTAGAAAGAACAGCGAGAGCCACGGTTTCCTGTGGCTCGCGAGCTTATCCTGGCCTGTCGTTGCCTCGATAACACTACGAAAAATTACCTTGCCATGCGTGTATATCGATGGTTCGAGGATGTACAGGGAACTGAATGAATTTTGATTCCATTTCGTTGGTATTGCACTTTTATCATATGGATTTATTGAGTTTCTATGATATAGAAGGAATGTTGCATCGCAGTATCCCAAATATTTTCCATGTTCTTTTATCCTTCATGCGATTGTCTAAAATGTAATAAAAAAATAATATTCACAACCAATTTAATTCTGTTCTACACAATGTTTGTCCCATTTGCATGGAATTAAACTGTGGAGTACTATAAAAGTTCCTGCAGTTAGTACATCCATTTAAAATATTCATCACGGACTAAGTAATCTATAAATAATAAAAAATCATTCTCAATCTATTCAAATGTAATCTATTCGATCAAATCTATTCTCAAGCACAGCGTTAAACTATCCTCAGTGATATTCTAAAAATCATTCAAAATCTGATCGTCACCATCTTACCATTGTCAGAGATTAAAACGTTCTAAAGACCACACCATTGGGAAACATACACAACTCTGTAAACATCAATCACAATCAATCAACAAATCCCTGTCGTAACAAGGATTGGAAAGTACACGATCGAGGCGGAAAAGCAAACTAATTGGCAAAAAGGCGAGGTCGTAACAACGCCTTGTCTGGTGAGTACTGAACCGAGAGGGAGGGGAGTCGTGCTCGTTAAGAATGAAAGAATCCATTCGGGTCCCCGCACCAGGCTACTGCCTGGCCCGGTCAAATATTTATTTTGTCTGCAAATAAAGAAGTTTCTTTTGAAAGCTGCACCTCATCGCGCGCCATCGACTCTGCGAATGTTTCCCCCACTTTTTCTTACAAACCTTCCTCCTCCGCCACCTACCACCTTTTCCCTAACTCTCTGGCCGCGCGGAAAAGCAAGCTAACTTTCGGTAAGTTGAATCAGTCCAGGAACAGGTTGCACACGTAACTCGACATTGTCCCGGGCCTCGTTTCCAATTCTTGTCCGTTGGGTGTCGAGTTGAGAAAATAGGTTTTTTCCACCGAGGGAATTGTCGACCCGTTGCGTTGTAATTTAAGGGATGGTAGTAGTCTCTCGGATGCGTTAGTTTGTTTTAATGGCAGCGATTTCGATTAAATTTGAGTTCTGTTTTCCGAGACTCTTGCAGTTTGATAAGTTCGAACAATATTGTAAATTTAGTTCTGTTCAATTTGCTCGAGATTTTAAGGACATAGAATTGTGCTACATGTAATACATAGCGGTTAATAGCGTTATTTATGAAGAAGATACTTTTGTATAAAACGGTTGGAATGTTTGTTGATTATAATCAGTTCAATTGTTGTGATCATGTTAACTGTACGTGTAACGTTTAAGAGTTTTGGAATATTTCTCCAGTAGAGAGCTTATTATCATACTTCATGCATAAATATGGAATTTGTTAATTGTTGTGGAGTTAACATTTTAAAGCAACCAATTCCGTGACCTTCATTGCGAAGTTAAAACCTGGCATAAAGTTTATGAAGCTGTACTGTATATGGAAACTAATCTTCGATACTTTTAATCTTATTTGGTTAATCGTTGAAATTTACATACGCTCAAGCTTCTATGTTGTTATAAACATTATTTCTACTCTGTTCTCAAAACTCGAATCTTCCCACCGAAGAATCGCACGTGATGTTACTCGTTGACACACATTACCGTCGTACAGCTCTGCACACTGCTTCATGATTCCTTCACCACACCATAAATCCTCCAACCGAGCTTGACAAAAACATCCCTATCCCCATACCACGACACCATTCTAACAATAAAGTTCAATTCCCATTTAACCCGATGAACATAGCCAGACGCCAAAGTTAAGTCCGTCAAACCTCCATAGAACATTGGACAGGCAAACACACGACGAAACTTGGATAGACAGACAGACAGACAGAAACGGCACAAAAAACCAAGCGAATCACCAGAATCGGGACAAGCATTGAAGGAAGAAAAGCTATCCGTGCTGAGCGGTGCTCCTCGTCCTGGGTTACATCTGGTCGCATTGTGATTTCAATGGGGCGGCTCGAATAACCGTGAAGACCGTGGCTAACGATAACAATACGATGATGAATGCTCACTAACTAACGACCATGCAGTTACGCCGAAAAGCCTCTCCGTATTGCCGCTTTGTACTCGGTTGGTGCGCCCGCGAATACACGCGTGTGTCGTTTAGCGCGCGCGTCGCCACTTGTCCCGTTCGAGGGGCACTCGACTAGGAGGGGTGTGTCACCGTAACGACCAAAAAGGATACTGATATATCGCTCGAGCGACAGCTTTACGAATGATCCGAGTGTCGCCTTGTTATCTTGCGAGATACAGTCGTGCCGGTCCGATAGACTCTCCTTCGCCCCTTGTGCGAGGCGCGAGTCGGATCGCGTGACAGTAAATACGCCCTTTTCGATGAGCAACAGGACTTCGAACGGAGGGTTCCGTCGAGTTCCCAGAAAGATGAATGTTATTATTATATTTGAAGTTAAAGATAGCGGAGGATGAAAAATGTTGTTTTTAGATATCTGTAGCGTCGTTCACTTCAAAGTTAGATACGCGGAGTATAGATTCGATGAAAGGATATAGAGGATATGTTACCCTATGGTGATACGTTTGTGAAAATATTTTATACAGCGTGATGTAAATTTATCGCAAAATGTACTTAGTAGAAGTTCTAAATATTTCAAGCAACGGTCAAAGAATTCCGAACTACATGGTACGAAGACTTGAACGTTCTAAAGTTACTAGATTAACATTGGAATTGTTTATCTTTGTCCTAGCGCTATTTCCAACCTGTCAATTATTAATATATCCCCATAGCCCTTTCCGAAACGACTAAAGTTACTAGATCAATGTTAACGCTATCTATTTTCCTTCTAGCTCGATTTTTAATTTCCCAGTTATTAACATTCCGTAGAAGTAAAATTGTCTTAAACGATGTGCTTGGAAACCATTCTCGGTTCAACGCAACACAGTTTCGTTGTTCATAAACTGGCCGGTTTTGAGAAAGCGAGTCGAGAGAGGAACGGCAACTGTCCGACGATGCAGAACGGTCACGTAATTCTCGCGGAATTATTCCGCTCAGCTTGGTGACTCGCGGGACGCTCGAAATATTATATTTCCACTCGAACTTCCCGAACTCTTCTCCAGCGGTGTTTGCGAGCGTGCGGCGCTGGTAAATTATCGTCGACGACGCAAAACGGAGGGAGGAGTCGCGCGGAAACGCGTCGACAAAACGTCGCGCCGCCATTTCCACGGTCCAAAGTTCTCCGCCGAAGCGGCACGGACAAACGTCTTCATCAGCGATCTTAACGAGACATCTCGTGGACTTAATTAGCTTTCTCTCGCCGGTTTCTCAACCGTTTTTTCGAACCTACACAGACATAACCTGATGTTTCGTCTGTATCGTTTCGTCTCTCTACCCGGAGACACCCAGTATCTCCATTTAAACAGACTGCATCCAGTAGAGAAGAAGAGCACTTGCGTGTTTCTCTGCCTCAGTAACTGACCAAAAGCCTCGTTCTTTTCAAATAGTCTCTGATTCATCAATTGCTATAGATATGAAATATTTAGTCATCAATCGCGACGGACAAGCGCGACATCTAGCGTTTTATCGCAACGACTAATCTCCGTGGAAACGATGACACGAGCATCGACTAATCTGCCCCACCCCTTGAGCAGCTCGTAATTCCTATTGAGACCGTTATCTAAATGTCTATTGGCATTCATGACGGATCCGGTGGGTCTTTGTACGACAAGCTCTAACCAGCGGCTCCCCGCGTCTAATAATCTCCCGAGGGATTCACGCATCGCGCGATGGATGTTGCTTCGGCCATTCGCACAATGCCACTAATACCGTTCGCGCGAGACCACGCTTTTGTCGCATGCTTTCGACATGCATCGTTACCCTCCACCGGTTTATGCGTTTGCTCTGATCGAGAATGATTGTTCGACAGGAGGAAACAACGCTAAAAGGGCGTGTAATGAATGCGCCGCTGTATAGATCAGATTAACAAGGTGGGAGGTCTTCGATCGGTCACATAGATCATACAGATTTTTTATTTTATAGAGGGTGGTTGGTAACTGGTGGTACAAGCAGAAAGGGGGTGATTCTACGTCGAAAATATAGAATAAAAATTTTTTTTTTTTTTTAATTTTTCCATCGACACAACGATCTACAGTGAGATCCGTTATAACGAGACGCGATAAAGTGCACGCGTACCGAGTGAAAATTCAAAGTCGATTTTCTCGAAAACAAAGCCTCGAACGAACAATTTTTATTCTATATTTTCGACTTCTTTTTTCGCGTAGAATCACCCCCTTTTGCGCTTGTGCCACCAGTTACCAACCACCCTGTACATGGTTCGAGCAAATACAAAACTCACAAAAATATGAAAAAGAATGCTGTTTACAATTGGTTTAGCAGCTTTATCTTTGTTTGTTGCGTCTCGCTTTTGTCTTTGTCGAGATTAAAAGTAGATTGGTAACGCGATTCTCTTGGGTGCTTACCGTGGTTATGCATTCGTTTCTGTTTCACGATCCGAAGAATTGTATTAAAGGACGATTGTATAGATGTTACAATAGGTAGATGATAAGAGGATAAAGTTTTGTAATTTCGCGAGGATTACAGTTGGAAATAAAAATTTGTATTCGAATGGCAATCATTGGTAAGATTTCGCATGGATTTTGGATTGGCGATCCAGATAATACAACGTAGAAAGGTTAGAGTATTTATATGTTTCCTGGTAGGATAAGTTAGGATTTACACTTTCCATGCATTGCATTACACTTCCTTCTACACATCAGGCTTGCACGCTATTTTTCAATGTTTGTTGTATCAGGTGTACGATTTATATCTTCAATGTAACAAATGTTTACTAGCTATCTGCAGATTAGAAAATATGTTATACACGAATGTACTATAAGTCTTTTTTAAAGATAGTTTGATATCGCAAAAGAGGTTAATCTACGTACGGGTTATTCTTCATATAATCGTATCAAGATCAACTTCAACCATGTTAAATGAAACATAGTAATCTGCTATACCAGATCGCTGAATATTGTTTGAGGGTAAAAACGCGTTATTATTTCACTGTGGTTACTTGCAATTTCTTTTAATCGCAAACTGTCGCTACGATATATAATTTAACTAATTTCTCTGATTATAGAAGATTAAATCTCTACTAAATAAAAAATATAAAATAGTTTGTATTTACATTAAAAAATACGGATATTTCGCAAAACTGAAGAAGATAAACATATTTTAGAAAAAAAAACAAAAACAAAGAATGGCTCTATGTAAATTTACAAAATTCACGCGGAAAATACGTACCACAGAAAAAAACCTCGTCTCATACTTTCGAAAATGTCAAAGGTTCATTTTTATCGAATATTCAATTCGATTACACTGATCGCTAATTGAGTTTATATTTCCAGTACTGTCGGTAAGGCAGAGTAGGGGACAAGTGGATTGCCCGTGCGATACGATAATGTGTTCCCGGTTGTTATGCTATTGTATTTGCATTTTGCGTTTACAAACGGAGAACCATGACTACGTTACACGCCCCAATGCCGCGTAATATTCTCTCTAATGGTGATTGATCAAACGAACTGTGTACTATAATACAGCGTCCTGTATTTTATTTGCCATCCCGAAAAAAGGGTGGGGAGAACAGTGCTATTTACAATGAAAGTATAGACGCGGTGATCTCTCCCTAAAGGGAGTAGAGCAACGATCGCGGTCGTAAGGAAAATTAGCGTGACTCGCAGTTATAAAGCTTTCCATCGCACCTGGCGCGCTCTTAAAATCTACGTCGGAGCGAAACGACAAGTTTTCTGGCGTGCCGGACTGCTGTTACGCAACATTGTAATTTCTGCCACGTAAAAAATCTAAAAGCCTGTACCGACCGGGTAATGCGTCCCCCTTTTGAACGTCTGGCAATTTGCTAAGCTTCCCTGTAATCTGTGTCGCGGCTATTCATAATTAATACCGCGAGAATGGAATTTCGCGACGCTTACCAAAGCGACTTACCGCGGCCACCGAAGAAAAGAAACTCATCGACGAAAGAAACAAGCGACGAAGCTTCTTAGGCTCCCACCTATTCGATTCTGTGATTTATCGCCTTGAATTTACTAGCCTTTAAACTTAATACTGGTTATCGTGGATCTGTAACGTTGATACACAGGCAATGATAACTCTGACCTAGACTATTTGAATAAAACTGAGGTTAAAATATGGAAGCTGATGGGTATCAACGACTCTTGGATTATTAGTCGTTAGTAGGCTAAATGCCTTCTAATTAATATAAAAAATGGGTTGGAACATAGAGATCAGTTTAACGAGACGTTTGATATGTTGCTAGTTATATATTCAGCAGCCTTAATTCCATTTTAATGTGGTTCTAACTCGCTGGTTACGTGTATACACGTATTTCTGGTATTCTCTTTACAAATTTCATCTTGTTTCCAAAATTTCTATACGATCAATCAACTTTATTATTCTGTGAAAGATCTTAGGTCTCTGTTTGTATTGGACGTACCTCTTTCAATTACGAATCGTAAATATCTATGGGGTATGTTTACAAAGGGAGGATAAAAATGACAAAATTAAAAGGAGTCGTTGAAGTTTCAAAGAAATGGCTGGAAATTCTTGTAAATACTCTTGTGGAGTGGGATCAAGGCCGGCGTACTTCACTCGATTTCTTTCAAAGGAATTCTCCGGATCAAAAATTCTCAATCTTTCGATCCAAGAAGTAGCGAAACGAAGCTTCGTCGTCCATTTGGAGCAACGTCCCCGTTAAGAGCCGGTCGCGAACCTCCCTCAAGTAACTCGCTCTTAATTAGAAGAGGCCCAGGTGCGAGATAAACCGCGTCCATCTTCACGATCTTCCGGCTTTTCTGCTTCTTCTAGCTCCGCCTCTGGCTCGATTCTCACCCTTCGATTTAACACCTACGGCGACTCGATGCCCATCCCCGTACCAGAGCTCCCTTATTCATCCGGAAAGGAACGACCCTTTCTGCCTTCTCCTAGTCTTCTCACCCTCGTCCCTTGGTGTTTTTCTTCTTGCCGCTTCCTCGCCGTTAGCCTCGCAACTCGCCTTGAAATAAACACTATTCGACTTCTTTGGATGAGGGTTGAAAGGGAGATACAGAGAAGGGTGAAAAGAAATGGCACGGAGGGAAAGTAGGAGGAAAGGAAGGAAAGAAATGGAGGAAGTAGAGGAGTTGTAGCAAAGGTGTACATACGTAGATGTATATAAGGGGGAAGAGTTATGGCGTACACATGGAAACGTTGCGGCGATGCGTGACAGATTGGGCGCGAGGGACTAACAAACTCTGTCGGATATATCCGTCCGCGACCAGCCCACCAATTTGTCGATATCGTTCTTGTATCGTTCGCGTCTACCGATCGATCTGTATTGTTGCTCTGCTGCTTCCACTCACGCGATACCTTCCGGGATATCTGTCCTGATGATCGTTTTATCGACTTATGCTTTATTCGAATCATCTCAGATCTCGGTCGTAAAACCAAATGTTGAATTCGGTAAATTGGTCTGTTTTATCGAAAATCGCGATCAGAATCCTTTTCTCCTTGAAGCATTCACAATTTATCTAATGTTATACATAGATATGAATACACGTTTTACTCAAAGTCAGACGTTTAGGGTATTATACTCGATTACACTGAACACAGCAATTGTATAAAGAAAGTGACATTCCACGCAGCTTATAAACCTGCGTACGCACCGCATAAATATTCAGAAAGTCTCATTCTTACTTCTCAAAGGAAACATAGCCGTACTCGCCTCGACCATACGTAACTTCGACCCGCGCTCAATATAACGAAAAAAGAATTACCAACTCCCCATTTCCTGTCTGCCGGCACACCTGACTTTCCAACGCCGTGCCTAAAGAAACTCGCAAAACGCACGTGTCCCGAAATACATACACGGTCCGCGAGCCAAGTTCCCCCGTAAACGTAAGCCCGGCTCTCTTCATTCGTCCATTCGCCTGCACCGCAACGATACGAAGCAAAAGGAACAACGGCGAACGCCTAGCCAGCGGAAGTCGATAAATACCCAAGGCCCTTACTCCTCATTTTCTGGTAGTTTCCTCGTGCGGGCATTCGAGCCTTGGTTAATTTCGTCTGGCTAGGTGTCTGCCAGTCCGAAGACGTAACTATGCAGCAATATCGTGTGCGTGGCCCATACGAAAACGGAATCTCCGATGGCAGCCGGTATGTACACCGCACGGAGACGGTACGGACGAGAGGGAACGATGAAACGACAATTACGTTGAAATAGTGCTTCCGCCAGGAGACGCGCCAATGGTACTCTCTGCCTCGCGAGCCATTCGCGTTCACTGGCCATCGTTCTCCGGTATGCGACCCTTACCGGTGACGTATCGTCGATCTTTATAAATTCAGAAACACGTCTTCGTGTCGCTAATAAGAGCTATATACGTTAGTCAATGGTTCGAATTGATTTATGCTCGATGAATGGAACTAGTAGTACGGCATAGGGTGGTAAGGCTTTACTTTAAATGAATGTTGAAGCTTGTTAGGCTATCTATAGCAAGATCTATCGCTCTAGCTTCGTATAATGGAACGTCTTTAGTGGTATAAGAAACAGAGGAAACGCGGTTCACTGTATAAATTAGCAATATACATAGGCAATGTAACATTGCGTAACAAAGGCACGATAACCAAACGTATAACTGGATTATGTAAATGCGGCGACTATTTATTATTTCCTCGTTTGTCGTCGGTAATACGCTGTCCGGAAGAAATGGCATCGATCGGTAGCAAGCTTATTTCGATATCCGGGATAAGTTCCGGAAAAAAACTGTAAAGTACATGCCCCCGATGAAATATTGCCCGTGGATAGATTTGCAACGGATCGAACCGGGTTTCCTGCTATCATAAATCTTGCCCACCTGCACAGTTTAAGGGCAATAAATAGAAACGATTCGCAGGCACGCGGTAGCCAGAGGTTAAAGAATTCCCTTTATTCGTATTGTTGAAAATTGTGGATCTTTGAAGCCGAAATAATGTTATAGGAACACTAAATTTATACTGAGGATTAATATTAAAATAATGAAATATTTATTTCATGAACGATTCCTTATATATTCATCGATACACACTTGCACGCGTCTCAGCACTTTCTTCTATACCTGTTAACCGACTCTTAATCGACTGAAGAGTTTACATTTCTTTGTTTTCGAGACGCTGCGGACACACATACTTCCACACACTGATATTCACATACAAGTATCTCTATTACGCATTTAACCTAGTCCAGCACAGAAAATTATACATATCTCAAGACGTATCGATAGAGGGCTTGTTTAATATTTGCATAAGGTAAGTAGAACACAAGATGTGTGTCATGAAATTGTTAAGAAATGAATAAAACAGCTTGTCGATTTTTACTGCATCAGGAAAAAATTGTAATTATCGCAAGTTGATCTGTTGATTTTTCCCACGCTGTAAATATTAATATTTAATTTATTTGCTCTTATACACGAGCGTTTATTCATCGTAAAATATTCTCGGTATAAAAAACACGACCTAACCTAAACACGTCACTCTTTGAAGTAGAAATTTATCGCTACATAATGCAAGAACAATAAAAATCAACAGAAGCTTAAAAGCACGTAAATCGCCGTGTTGGACCATTTTTAACCAAACTAATCGACCCATTAAATACTACTCTATCAAAGCCTTTCCACTAAACCTAAAAAACCAAGCATCTGGAAGAAGCTGCTCCCTCTATCGAGACCGAAATTTAAAAAGGAATTCCGCACCTTCGTCATCGTCTCCATAAAACGAGCAAGTAATACGTTCCACGCTTCTCGCGTGGTAGAAAGAACGACCATCGATCACTATGCTAAAAAGCAACCGCGATTATTGTTCGACCAGCTCTTCCGTCTGTAGGCGTGACACATTGAAAGAAGGTATCGCGGACTAGTTGGTCGACGTCGTCCACCAGTCGAGTAACGGCCGGTCTTTTAATCTCTAACCTCTAAATTATCATCCAGCTTTTCCTTTTTCTCCTGTTGCGCGCGCACGCGAACGCGCCGGCTTGAATGAACGGCGCGCGACACAGAAGAAACCCACTCTCCACTTATAAATAGATAAATACGCGACTAACGTGTGTATATAGGGCGTCAAACGAGGAACGGAGGTTATGTATATCCCGTGGTCGGAAGTGGACGGGCGAAAGCTGGCGCGATCAAGTGATTTTCGAGTTCATTGGGCGGTGGAAAGGGGCAACTGTGATCACTTCGACACTTATCGGCCGTGATAAAATTAATTTATACGTACGTTGACTAATTACGGTCTAAACGTTAATTTTCAGACACGACAATATACAATACCTGTAGAAAATTTGTTTAGAATATTTTTATAATATACAGGGTGGTTGGTAACTGGTGGTACAAGCGGAAAGAGGGTGTGATTCTACGCGAAGAAAGAAGTCAGAAATTTTTTTTTTTAATTTTCCCATCGAGACAACGATCTACAGTGAGATCCGTTATAACGTACCGCACGCGTACCGAGCGAAAATTCAAAGTCGATTTTCTCGAAAACAAAGCCTCGAACGAACAATTTTTATTTTATATTTTCGACTTCTTTTTTCGCGTAGAATCACCCCCTTTCCGCTTGTACCACCAGTTACCAACCACCCTGTATAATATAGGAAATAATATTTTGCTAAATTTTTAGAAATATCACGAAGCTTTCGAACAATTCAATATTATACTGTATCGTAGAAGGATATGTACAGTAAAATAGATAAAATGTGACAGATAACAGATGTGTGGAACGATTCTAACAAGTAGGTCAGGTTACAGCTCTGTTTCAAAAGAGGTTCGAAAAAATATCGCAGAGAAACCTCGGCCAAAAAATGCCAAAGAAATGTAATTTTACGAGCACGATTATTGATATATTCTCGAATCTCTTCTTTCGTGTAAATCTTGCACGTTTCTTTTCCTTCAATTGGTAAGATTAAGAAACGGATGGCTTTGTAAGTGATATACAATATTAAGCACAAGCCAGGGAAAAAGTCTTAATTGTAAATGGCGGCTGCACAAATTGCGGAGCGTGGTAAATTGGCTCGTCGCAGATCCTACAAGGGCCGCTACTAATTTTTCCATGAGTCACGAGTGAAAAGACGCTAAGAAAATTAGACGGAGAAAGGACGTGCCACTTGTTCCTAAAACCAGGCGTCCAAACGTTGGCCAGCTCGAGTACCCGGTCTGCAGACAGAGCATATATAATGCAACGTACAATCGTGACCCTTGAAATTAGATTTATCTGGCCCGCAGTTGACTCAGGACAACAGAGGTCAGCTCTTCTGGGGTCGGATCGAAGTGGAAGAGGCCACTAAGTCGGATCGAATTGAGACGATTTGAAGTGGAGACAGGCGAGATATGACAAGCGTTATGAAGAGATAATAACCGGTTATTCGCTGTTGCAAATCTTCCACAGTGTCCCATTTAAATCGAATCTGTCTTGTTACATTCCGTTAGATTTTTATTCCGTTTATATCCTGTTATTTTCTCTTTTATTTATATTTCCTTTTATATTCCGTCAGGATGCCATCTATACAAATATTCTATAATTACCGTCGTAGGTGTGTTAAAAAATAAAAATGTACGTATTCTATATCTCGATGGAGGATTTTGAAACACACATGGCTCACAGCAGTTTCGCGATCAATCTTCTTTCTTACACAGTACTGCCAACTCAAGAACTTTTTACACTAACTCGAAAAGCAATTGAATTACCAAGTAAATATTTACAGAGACGACTATTTGCATTTATTGGTGATATTGTATCGAAGAAGTGGTTTGATTAGTTTATCAATAACTTTCCTACGTTTGATTCAATTATTTCCTTGAAACAGTGAAATCACGAATCGAACATTGCGTCTACCTTGCACCGAGAGAGCGCACTCAACCGAGTCAATAATGTTCCCTCTATGGAAGATACTCGAGCATAATCAAACCGCGAATATCGTCACGAGCGTCGTTAACGCTCGCTTCGCACCGTTTATACTGCAATCATTAACAGGGGCTCCGCTGAATAATTAGTCGAAAAGAAGCTAATGATAGCTGCGAGCCGAGATAAAAAGCGAGCAACCCGGTCGTCGCATTGAATCAATTAATTTCGTTGGTCGGCCGGCTACGTGACGTTCATTAATTATGTTGTTCACAACGATTTCTCGCGAGCCTAATAAATTCGAACTCGTTTCGAAAGAGCGTGACACGGGACGACGTTAATCATTACGTATGGTGATTACTCGTAGCAAAAATCACTCGGAACAAAGTCGATGTTTTCACGACCGATGACGCGCAGCAGCTCGACGAGCGACGCGCTATCTCAAAATTGTGCGCTAACAGAGCGATAATTTTGCTTTGTGTTCGTTCAGAATTGTGGATCCTGATCGCCGAAATAAATGTATAGGAACACTTAGATTACATTTAGAATTGATATCAAGATAGTTTCACATTTATTTAATATGTGATGTACAAGATATTCGTCGATACGTATTTGCACGCGTCTCAGCACTCTCTTTGCCTCGCCATCTTCATTATCACGCTACCAACGGAACAATTGCATTCTTCTGTTTTACGAGACGCTGTCCACGCACATACTTCCACACACTCATACTCGTATATGTGTGTCACTACTACGCGGCTAATCTAGTGTAGCACACAAAATTACACATATCTCAAAAGTGTTGGCGCGTTTCGAATTTGAATTATGAAATGACAGGTTTTAGTGATTCAGGTTAATATGAACCAGATGCGTGATAAGATGCAAAGTCCTTAACCGTTGCCCAAAGTTGATAAAGATGAATTAAGATAAATTATACGGCGAGTAGGCGGTTGATCGACAAGAGATACTTCGTGTCAGACAATGGACTGGCAGCATGACTAAGTGGCTGCTTGAAGAGTACGGTGCTCGGGGTCCACTCGTATGAAGAGCAAATATTATTTATCTCGTAACAACTCGTTGGTCGTAATTGCGTCGATACGAATGTTTCCACGTGAACCGGATCACGCTTGTTTTCCGCCCTAATTCACAGTATTTTTTTCCGCCTCTCTTACAGGCTCTGTTTATACGTATGCGATACCAAGTAAATACATTTTGTTTTTTCTATCGATACTCTAAATCGTACCGTAAGAGAAACTGAAAAATGATAATAATATCCATCTATCAAAAATGAAACTAAATAGAAGACAAAATTCAAAGTAGCCAACAATTGAATATACGTACACGATACAACCTGCGCGTGTACATTAAATATAGAAACCTCCATCGTACGATCCACAATTACACCGGTTACACAAAAGAGAAAGACATAAAAAAGAATGGAAAATAGGGTAAGACACGTAAGCTAAAAAAAGCAACGGAATAGAGGGCGAGAAACGGCGGACTAACAATTACTCGACACGTTGGCCATGTTTGCCGGCGGGTCCCCAGTTCCTCTGCGAGTTCTCGGGTCATTGAAGACAGCTGCGGACGGATCGCGCGCGTTAATGTCGCGTGCCGCGTAACGATCCGGCCGCATTTGTTATTCCTGGGAAATGGGACGAGCCGAGCGGACGAGTGAGCCGTGCAAACACAGCATTATCATCGTCGTTAGAGAAAACACCGGCCTTTCGAGTGTTTCTCGGCTCGTCGGCTCGGCGCCGCTCGTCCTCCGCGTCGCACTCAAAATAATGATGGCTCGCGCTTCGATGTCGCGGCTACCGTCTCGCTTTCTCTCCCTTCTCTTCGCCTTTTCTCCGCCTTTTCTCCCTGGCTCCGTCTTTTCCACGAACCATTTCGAAGCCTTCGCGATTTTTCTTCGTTACGTCACTGGCCGACCTTCCTTGGTACATCGAGTTTCCTGTGGCTAGAGAAGCGGCAGAAGGAAGGGGACTTTCTTCTTCTCGATTGTCTTTCCCGCAGAGAGTTTTCGAGCGATTTGGTTGCGAGCAATCGCTTTGAACGTTGCTCGAACTCGAGCCAGTTCCCTGGATATCTTGCAGCGTTGGTAGCACCGAAGCGTGCTGTTATAGCGGATCGAAAAAGAATTTCCATGGGAGGTTATTTTTACTTGAAATATATCGTGGTACTTTGATAAAAGCGGTGTACAGTTAAATTTAAGTCAGCTTTCCCGTGTATTCAAAAATCGAAACGCGATGCATCTTCTTGGCAAAGATATTTTAATTTAATACGTTTTACAGATGTTTCGTAGTTTTGTATTATCGAAGTATTAAACGAAGACATTTTGGAATATTTCAACATTTCCAGTCGGAGTCTCTCTGTTAGTCAGGATTTACGAGTATAAAATTTTAGTCATACGAACGGACTTCAAAATATTTTTGGTTCGTCGTTTTTCACCATCATCGTTCGAGAACGGCGAACGTCGAAAAGAGGGTGAAGCAGGAACGTCAAAGCTGGACTCGTTTTGTTTCCCCGTTTCCGGTGGACCGTACTTGACTTCCCGGATTTCCAGGCTAATGGGACACTTGGAGGTTTTGGAAAAGGAGCACTAGCGACGATTCGTGTTCGAGGAAACCGTGAATAATGTCGTGGCCGGCCCCCTTATGGCTGCTTTCCAACGAAAACGTGATTAGCGACGATATGAGCTATGCGATGTGATAGCGAATATACCAGTCGGAATATTTTTAAGATAAAATAGAAGGTGATTCGATATTGCTGGCAATAGCATTATAAAAGGGACAATTCTTAGAATTTCCGTAGATCGATTGGTAAATTAATTCGAAGTAAATTTCATAATGAAGAAGATATATATGCAAATTGCTTTGATAATTTCGTAGACGTGGATTTTAATATAATTTTCTGCGCTTAAATATCAGAGGAAATAGTTCAAAGAAAATTTTCTATAATTCACCGTTCAGGCGAATCCTATCATCTAGTTTCAAACTAGCGATGAAAAGATGAAGAAACGATTTAGACTAATTTACAAAAAAAGTAAGTATGTAGATGTTACAATTTCCATCGCAATTTTTTTTTTCTGCATTGTTCGAATGCTCAAGATATATCAAACAATATAATTAATGACCCATCCCGCATATAAATTAAAGTCCCCTAATAAATTCCCTATCAGGTTATCCCTAGCCCTTTTATTAACCCCACCCTCTATACATATCCCAAAGGTCTACCACTGTAACCCCGCTTTATTACCATTCTTTTCTCAGTTCCACGCCACAGAGCACTAATAAATTCCTGTATACCCTTTCGAGCCTAACCCCATGCAGCCGAACGACAGCCGAGGCTTCTCAGGACAGAACCCAGGTGTACCGAACTTAATCAGACCTCGGCAAATCATTCCAAAATTCCCCGAACACATCGCGACGTCCCTTCACGGGTATAATCATCTCACGGAACTGAATTCAACTTTCCCCCTCCCCTTTTTCTGTTGTCGGCAAGTCCGCGCCAAAGCTGGTAATCGTCGCGACCGAGCAAAAATGAGACAGGCTCTGGCGAATCGAGCGTCGCCGAAGAAAAGGACAACGCGATATTCGGTAGTCGAGGAAAAGGAGGGAAGAAAGCATGGGGGCGGTGGCGTTGGTGGGAGGGGAGGGCTTGGAGATAACGAGAAAACGAAGGAACGCGAGTCGTGAGAAGACAGGGGGACAAAAACGTCCTCGGTGGCCAGGTATTTTTGCATTATCGTCACGCGCGCGCGGTCTTATTACCGGCACACGTGGCGTAATATTCTCCCCTTCCCCCTTTTTCGCATCACCCTACTCTCCCAGCCTTCTTTCTCTCTGGACTCGTTCTCGCCGCCTCCTCTTTCTTCTCCGTCGCGTTGTTCGCATTGTTAGAATGCGACAGGCGGCGCTCATCCACCACGGAACAGCAGGAGGGTGGATGATCGAATAGTGGCAAAGTTTGCAACCAGCCACCACCACGCCGATGATACATCCCTCTGTCGATCCTTCGACGAAGCCACGCGTCGTTGTGTCGTGGAATGGCAGAGACGGAGAACGAAAGAAGAAAAGGTGTGTACGAGACGATGCGAACGAGAAAGACGGAAGATGGCTGCCACGGTACCTAACCTCAAGCGTCTTTGTTCTTTGCCATCTTTTTCTTAACTCATCGCCTCTCATCTCGACACGTAGGCGACCGACCTTTCCCCGTTCAAGCTGCTCCGTTCGTCCGTGTCTCGTAATAACGTCTCTTCTCTCCCATCGGATGACGCTTCTTCGTCCTTTTTTTTTTTTAGGCGGGTGTACTGTCTGTCTCTCTCATTGTACGCGCTCGTTTGTTCGGTGCGGCGCGCGTGTCGCGAACAGCAGCCACGGACGTGACCGGTTTCGACAATACCGCCACCATTATGTATCGGCCCCCGTGATCCGATGCTGCGGAACGGTGTTTTGAAGTTTTAGGCGCCGATGTGCATAATTTTGGAGCTTGTTAGGAACCAAGCTGTCAGATGGGGCTACCGTAGGGTTCAGAGGTTTCAAGGACTGTAGGTTTAGGGTACCTACATATCGGTGGAATTTATTTATAAGCCATTCATTTATGCGCGTTTATTAGAGGTACTTCGTCGTTCAAAGTAATTCAAATTTAAATATTAAATGACCGTGTTGAATCGTATACATATATATATATATATATATATATATATATATATATATATATATATATATCGCGCGTTAAAAAATTATCATCTTATGTTTCAGAAGTTTGAGAAAATAATCGAATGTCTGACCAAATATTGACCTATACTACTTTGTCAACACGAATCTCACCAGTGCCGGTCAAATGATCGGTTTCGAAATTTAATTTAAGATCGCACGTTGTTGTTTCTTTCGTTTGTTTAACTTTATGTAAATTCTGATATTATCTGATTAATCAGTTTCTCAATTTTTGTTAAGATAAGAATTTACATAAAGTTAGATGAACAAAAGAAATAACAACGAATGTACAATTTTAAATCAAGTTTTGAAACCGGGCCTGGTATGGTTGGCGTTAAGATCGCTTGCTGCATACGTATCCCGTTTTTCGTCATCACTAAATGTTCAATTACAAATGTAACGGGAATTTGTCAGTTACTTTCAAGCGTTGAATTCTTAGATTACTGTAACCTCGGAAATTCAACAAATTTTTCACCGTTTCTGCATATTGCAAAGCAGCAACCTGGTATACCTAGTGCGCTTCGCTGTAGCGAACAAATAATATCCGAAATGATCTACGGCTTTCATCGCGCGTTCGATATGATTCAAAAGGTTTCGCGTGTATCTCGGCGGGAGCGCAAAGCTTTCAAGTCAGTCCCCGCGAAAGAGCAACCCTTTCGCTACGGAAGGCCGCGCACATGCACTCCGACAATGGCGGTGTAGCTTTTTAAAGGATGCAAGCGCTGCGTCTAAGAAAGAACCCCGACGGTTGCGCCACGCGAAACTCGACATGCCTGAGTAATTTCGTATATTCGCGTCGGTTTTGCGTTTGATACTACTCCCCACAGCGAGGATGTTGCACGACAAACGTGTAATCCATTACATAAATTCTATCAGAGAATGTCATCTGTACAAAGAATTTCGTCTAATACGTGCACATGCATTGAATATTTTATATCGTTAAAGTTAAGTTTACCTGATCTGAAATATGCGTTGAAAATTTTAAACGAAATCGAGATGTTTTTGTTCTCCACTCGATATAAAAGTAGTGACAGAAGCGACAAATCATAAATGGGGTTTAAATATAGTTATAATTGCCATGCACTTAGACCGACAGAAAAAACTAGCCAGCTCATTTTTCTTGATTCATTAAGACTCTAGAAATAGATCTCTAGAGAGCCACAAATAACACAGGCTTCACATTTCGTGGCCTATATCCACCCCGGCCTTTGAAACATCTGCTCGAGGTTAACGATCAGCCCCCGCAAAAACCGGAATAATAAATCGGAAGCCCTCTTGTACGAATCAACCACCGGAAAGTCGATAAAAATTCTCTGCTGATGAAACATTCATAGATACTTCAGAAAGGCTATACACACATGCACGTACAACTATATGTCGTAAAACATGCGACGCATAGTCGAATCTAACCGTAGCAAAAGCTTAAAGAAAATCGCTCACAGGGACGTCTGGACGAAAAACGGTCCACTAAACCCTCTCGTTAGCGCGTCCTCCAACGCGCTCGTTCCAAACGTTTTTCTCGCATTACTCGTCTCCTCTATCGATGACTTTGAAACGCTGACAATTTTCGAGTCGACGCATACAATGGCCCCGTAACGAATTGAAACGGATATTACCCGTAGTAAACGGGACACGGGCCAAAGAATGTAAGATAGGCGAGTTCGTTGCAACATTTGAACGACAAAGGCGCTACGTAGCGTGACAGCGTGCGTGAATACAAAGTTTTTTTTTTTTTTTTTTTTTTTATTTATTTGTTGAAATTACAATCAATTCTCGCGTTGAGAATTTTCAGTAATTTTTCTGGCGTGGCGCAGTGACATGGCTGTTTATTTACAATAAGTTAATACTTATTATAGATAGTTATAATTTATGATCTATAAGTATTATAAGTATTATAAGTAAGTGCATATGCTTGATTTGGATAATTAAATGAATCTAACGTTTAGGTCTAGCGGGTAGTGCCTCTTCAGCCTGCGAATCTGGTCCGTCGTATCGAGTAGTCCAGTGATTAGGGGGTTTCGGTGTTTGTTGATTCTTTTGCTGTATCTGTTGCTATATTTTGCTATTTCCTCTTTGACGGTGGGTATCTTGAGGTCGCGGTGTATTGTTTCATTGGTTACATACCAAGGTGCGTCAATTAGGGATCTTAGCGTTTTCGATTGAAAGCGTTGGAGTATTTCGATGTTGGAGTTACTTGCTGTTCCCCATAGTTGGATTCCGTAGGTCCAGACAGGTTTTATTACGGTCTTGTAGAGGGTAATTTTATTCTGTAAGTTTAGTTTGGAGCGTCGGCCCGTGAGCCAGTAGAGTTTTTTTAGTTTGTCCTTTAGTTAATACAAAGTTAACGATAAAAAACTCAAGCAGACCTTTCGTAACGCGTAGACTTGGGATCTTTATGCGTTTACCTGGAATTTAAAAGCATAGAACACGTAGAACGCGAATAGTATGTGAGAATACATAAAATATAGAAAATAGGGTACTTGTTATGTAATATTTAGGTGGTGAGACGAATAAAGAAGATTTGTAGAAGATCAATAAGACGAGAAAAGATGACAATTTCGTGGAAATGTGCAGCGTTCATAACAACGATATTATGGTTGAAACATTTTATAGAGAATCATGGTCACCGGTTGCGTTGCAACTCGTTTTATTAATCCCCACCTCGGCTCTAGCCAACTGCTGTTGCTGATCACACGACGCAGCCGGCAGAAGGAATGAGATTTCGCGGACGAATCGACGAGTCGATTTGGCAGGCTTGTCGGTAGATTGCAGCGTAGCAACAAAACGAGGAGCAAGCAGCGCGCCGTGCCGGCTCGTTCGTTTCGACGCCTCGAAACGGGAATTCGTGATTGTCAGCGTGCCTGTTCCGTACCTGAAATGCCAATTTTATTCGACAGCTCAAAAAAGAGGAGGAAGAGGAGAAAGATAAGCGATTTTCGATGTTCAAGACGATTCCACTGATTTCAGAGTTTGCATGGCGAGATTAAGGTTTTTCTTCTTTTACGAACGTTTGAATAGTCACAATTTGATTACAATAAAGAGAAATGTGGCGATGAAAAAGATCATAGCTCTCGACTATTTTATACTATTCGCCATAAATTTAATATTTTACGTACCATCCATGGTATAGTGAAAAAAATCTAGCAAACTACAGTGGCGAAATGCATCGTTTCTTCGACAAATTATCTCTTGGTTCTAACATGAAAAGCTTCGCTAAAAGATCACTAAAACGAAAAATAACCAGATACGCAGAAATTCCAATTTCTCCTTTAATGTCTCACATTCTATATTTTTCTCGCGAACGCCGTCTGACGGTATAAATCTGCGTTAAAACTATCGGCGAAGCGAATCTCGAAGTCCGTCGTGCGTAAATTCCTCAGCAGACACGCCACACACTGACTACACGCAAAAGCAGCGACGACCTGACACAGACGTATTCACAATAGTATCGCTTCTTGGTGAGTTCGCCTTTGAATGCAGAACGTCCATTGCATTATTCAATTCCGATCGGCCGCAATAAAGAAGCGGAATAAGAGACGGAGGCTATCAAATGGCAGACGGATGTTGCAGCATTTTTCTCCACGAGATAAAAGTTCTCGCGTGAGTTGGTCAGCTTGAGCGATGCGCGCGCACACGCTCTACTTTTCGCGCCTATTTCAAACCGTGATTTGTAAAACAAAGCAAAAGAATTCTATGAATAGCATTCAGTTATACGATTACTAAAGAACAGAAAATATCTTTAGTTAAAGAAGATCTTATCATGCTTTTTCGCATCAACCGGAATTCACTAGAAATAGAAAAGCAGACGAAGAAATTCCCCAAAGAGAATATCAACTCAACTTCATAGTTCTTTCACATCCGAGCTCTGTTCATCGTTGAAAAGAAAATAGGCGTGCACTCGAGGGACAGGGAAATACAATATGAAATATCAATAGATGATGAAGGGAGATTACTCGTCCACGCAGTAAACCCGGCTTGACATACAAAGATCAGATTTTCGTTTGGAACACGGCCTGTGAAAGGGGAGGGGGGGGGGATTCCTTTCACGTGCCACGCGATTTTATCTCTCTACGTGGCGCTGTGCTCGTGGATCGAGAAATCATTACTGGACTAACGCATTTCGCGAAGAGATAGTTCGAAAGACGATCTAACTCGCCTTGCCTAATTAGAACCTAGAAGCCTAGTTAAAATAAAACTTATCCTTTTATATTTACTATTAAATTGTTTGCCATTGTACGTTGAATGCGTAGAACACTCGTTTAACGTTTTGCGCATCGCAAAACGCTTCTCATTTTTGGTTAGCGTAAGACGATTTAATGGCTACGTGTATAAACGCGAGGGATTCGATTTCCAAGTAACTTCGTCGCTCACAGTCGGTATCCTTTTAACGCGACGCCGGATAGCAATAAACCACGTAAGCTGGTACAGGGCGTGGAAGAAGAGACAGGATTTACGCGGGATTGTATTACCGAGCGCGCAGCAGCTGCCTGGTGTCACATTTTATAACGTCGCGACTGACATTAGCCGCCGTTGCTTCTCGTGTTCAACTGTCGGAGAGACACTGAGAGACTATGGAACCCGTTTAAAGATTCATCCGCTAGCTTAATAAGAGCCACTGACCGTGAACAGCTCTCCTACGAACCAACCTTTATGCCAGTTCCTCGAACCATGGAACGATGACACGTGATTTTCGGAATGGACATTTTCGTCTTTATGCATCGTTAACACAGTGATAGTAGATTTCTTGTAAAAGCTAAAACTTCGTTGAACTGTCACTTTCAAGACTCTTCAAATTTATTACATATTGGTTGTGTTACTTAATTTTCACTTGGCAGTTTTATTAGAAAGTTTATATGTGATTTGGCAAAAACAGATACTAATTCAAAACCCCTAACAGATTCTCATTCTTTTTATCGTTACATTCATATATCATGTCAGCCAATTGTCTTTATCACTAGCTTTTGCCTTTGTACTCCACGCGAAATACAAACCAGAAAAAGTGACAAATGTTTGAAATACGCGAGCCAAATAACACAAGCAATCCAGCAAGTTCGCCTAACTCGTACCAACAGTAAAGAACATCGACTTTAAGAATTCGAGCCACAAATATTCTCAATGTCGTTTCCGCGTCATGAAGTGCTCAACAGTTGCCAAACACCAAATCATAGTTTCGCCTTACCTTTAGAACGATTCCGAGAGTCATCGTTGGCCAATTATTTGCCAAGCGACAATGATCGTTCCCGTGATACGCAAGCGAATGATCTTTCCGTCGTTGCGTTTCCTTGTTACTCGGTGAGATTAATATTCAAAGGGCACTGCATCATGCGGGATTTCCGACTCTATGACGGCTGTAAACGATGCGAGGTCATCGAACGCGCGAGTTCCGGAGATTCCTTTAAAGTCATGGTAACGTCTCGATCTTTTGCTCGTGGAATCGCCTTGAATATTCAGCATCGTCGTATCTATTAAGCTTAAGTTTACCGCCTTTATTACAGAGGGAAAGTAAAGAAATCAAGGCTCGTTGATTTGGAGGTTAGGCGAGATTGTGTTTACGAATTATGTCACGTGGGGCGCTACCAGCGCGATAATCGACCAATTAAGATTATAATTTCAATGTGGTCATGCTGTTGTACCACAGGTTGCTTCTAATTAATGTAACAAGAGCAACATTAATATGTAATTAGATTGGAGTCGCTGTTAGCTGATACAGCTATCGAATGTTGATTTACATGTTCTTTAATGTGCTCGGATAGTAATTATCTGCTTTCCACATGACTATTAAGAGTTTCAATAGAATCTTAAGAAAACTGCTATTTGCAACTTTTTGATCGCTTTGAAGTTGGTAATGAGTTTAGGAAAATACCTACGTGTTTTAAGAATGAGTAATTAAAATCCTTTAATTCTGCAAGTTTTTTAGTAACTCTCTCACTAATGAATAGCTGGTAAAAGTTTGTGCCGCTAAGTCAGCCACTTAAATAGGGGAACGATGGATATTAAACCGAAAAGGTGAATTATTCGAATGCTATGGCATGAGACTTCCAGATTTCTTGATTGAATTCGTATAACGAGCTCCATAACGAGTATCCATTACCATTCCAGTGCTGTTGTTCAATTATCTCTGACAAGAGTATCTCGTGTTCCTTCTCAATTATGTACAATTAATTCATAGAATCAACATAATCTACTTTTTTGATTGCTGATTCTCAAGCATTATACAATTGTTTATATAAGTTATCAGATTTCTAAAAAAAAATTGATCTGTTTAAGTTTCGTTCAACTATTTAATTACAAATATAAGGTAAGAGACGCTGTTCATCTCAAGCAGGGTAATATCTCGCTTTTCTTCCGTCATACGAGCGGACCTCGTTATTCTTGTTGCAGCAGTAACCATAATTCTTCCCTTTCTTATTTTTTCCTTCTTCATCTGGAAGTACGATTCAATTTCAAGCGACGACGACCCCTGCGTCGGGTTACGGATCTTCGTGTCGCTTTACCTTTCTTTCGAGAACGCGCCTGAGGTGTCAGATTTTTATTAGAATTCTTTGGACGTGTCTTCCCTTTCTGTCTGTACATGCGCGCCAACCTTACGATCGGTCGCGTTTCCACGGATCGTGTTCGCAGTGAATAAAGCCGACTTGTCGTTTCTTTGCATGCAGTTTCTTTACTAGCTTAGCGAAAAGGGATCAAAATAACGATTGTTACGAGAATTATAAGTCTATTTAATCTATCGAGTTGCATTGATAAGCAAATAAATAAATAAGTCACGTTTGTTACTTTCTAAGCCACTTTTAAATATTACTATATCAAACGATACAATTTTATTTTTCAAGCGAATTTGATCATCACATAGAAACAAGAATACTCTTCAATCGGTTCTCCGTTTTAATCGTATAAAATAAGATAAAATATAATGTTTGCAACAGCAATAATTTGACATCCACTGGACCAAGTTAACTTATTCTCCTATTTCTAAAAGATCGACTTTAAACACTCTGCCTTTACCAAAAACGTTTCCTTATCCTCTTGATATTCCGCGATCCTCTTGTCCCACTCTTCTTACTCTTAAAACGTGGCGCGCGCGATTGTCAAGGCAGCAGGAACGGACAAGTCTTAACGAAGTGGTCGGACCTCGAGAGAAAAGAACGTTTGATGTCTGACCACGGTTCAAAGCCTATACTCGGTGTCTCGTTATCGAGCGTGTTCCGAGTAACGACGCGTTCGTTACATCATAATTGGATCACACGCTCGGCCCTATCCTCGGGCCTGCTCCAATCTTCCACTCAGACAACACTCGACTCAATATGTGACAGCAACGCCACCCGCAATTACCCTTTTAACTTCCAATATATCAGACAGCCGGTCAATTCGCTTAATCGGTGTAGGTGTCGTAGCCGCGCGCGCTAGCACGCCACCGTTGGATGTTCAACGGTTGGTAGCGCACGTCGGGACATGCGATGGTAGAGAGGAAACAGGGATGTACCACGCGGCAGCTTGGAACGATGTACCTGAAACGTCGAACGTGCCTGGAATTAGAATATTGAAGAAATGATGGGGATAGAGGAAAGGGGGGGGGGTGGGGAAGATTGCAACAAAAGCAGAAACTTTAGCGATGCCATGAAGGACTCCAATGGCTAGGGAATTTTGTTCAAGCTCAGCTTCGTTTACTCGGGATTCTCCCTACACGAAATTGCGCCCTCTGGTGCGTGAATTTAGTTGCTAAATTATTTTGCGACGTTTCTTGTATCACTTCAAAAACACATATCGTATCCATAGAAGCATGGAAGATAGAATGGAAAAATGATGCACAGACTGTGATCGAGGATCCACCGAATGTACCAACGACTAAGCTAATCCATCGTATCGATTAGGAAATATAACCCAATTTCAGTTAACTGATTTACTCGCGCAAATGGATTAACTCAGCTTGAAGAGGGGGCCACAGCGTTAACACGCCGAATTGCTGCTTACTCCGTTCTTCCGCCATGCTTTTCCCTCTCTGTCTCCCATTCCCTTCTTCTCCTCGGTGCAGTCGTTCATCTTGTTTTCAGCTACTCTCCCCTCGCTTCATTTGTCCGTTACGTGCAATCAGGAATCCGGTTGTCCGTAGTGAAACGACTGTACAGCTGTCTGAAGCTTCTTAACCTAAGCTGTATTTATTTGTCACCGTCGAAGAAAATTCGCCGCGCTCGTCTGCTACTCACTCTTCACTCTCCTCTCGCTGCGTTCGCAATCTCATTAAAGCTTTATCCGCGCCACGGGAGTTGATTAGTGCTGCGCGTTACGGAATTGCGTTTCCGATGACAATTAAATGTTCAAGCTGCGAACGTGGTCCTTTGCTTTAGTCGATTCTAGCGACGCTTTCGTCTAAAACGGCAGAGAGAGAGAGAGAGAGAGAGAGAGAGAAAGCGTTGGATCTTGTGAAATATTGTAAAACCTGTTAACTCATTGTCTCGTTATATGGATATTACAAAGATTCCAATAATTATATACTCTTCCATATACACAGTATGTACAGTAGTACTGTATAGGCAAGAGAAAGATTTATGATCTACGTTATTGAGACTATAACCACACTGAAACTTAGTTATACAGCAAAATTCACTTGTTTCGTCAAACTTCTCCTTGTCATTATCATACGGGGATGTGCACACTGCGTACAGGAATCTTCCATTAGTATTATAATAGATTTAATTAAATCCAGAGATACGATGCCGTGTAACACGACTAAACTCGCCTGTAAAGCATCTTTATCACGAAATGATATACTTATAAGTCCGATTCGAATAATAGAGAGATCTTTAACCTGTACGATAAAAAATATTCGTTTATCGAAAAAGAATCGGACATCTCGGGAATAGAATGTCATATTCGAGTTCTTTAAGCGACATGCTTTTTGCAATAAATTACGGACGACTCGCGGTGACGAGCATAAACACAACGATCCTAGAGACGCGTAGGGTGAATTACTGGGCGAGACGACGATTCAGAGATCGAATAAGATGTCACTGGCCATCGTCCAAGTTTTAAGACCCCCATTATTTCGCCATTAAAGTTCTTTCGCCGGCCGGTTTTTGCCGGCCGCGACGAGTCCGCCGATACTTTTAGTAAATTAATTTTCTGCCGCCGTCTGTTCTCAACTTAATGATCCCCAAAAGAAAAAGCAATATTTATTGCTCGCAACTATTCCTTTCCTCGTTTCTTCTGTCACCCGGTCGGTAAAGCACCGACATCGGGACCTCTGCCAGCGATATTTTCCTTTTTTTCTTCCCCCCCCCCCTCCCTCTCTCTCCCTCTCTCTTCTCCTTTCTACGTTTCACTCTCTTACATTTACGTTGCTTGTGTTCTTCTTTTTTTCTATTCTGGTCCTCTCTTTGCGTCGTGCCTGATTGCTTCCTGGCCGGAGGAAATATGAGCAGACGTTTATAGGATCGCGAAGCGGCAAGAGCTGAGCGCGCGATTATTTATGGCGTTTGTCGAGCGTTGTTAAATAACTGATACGTTACGCGAGCAAGGTGAGACATCTTAATGATCCCTCGCCAGGCAAACACGAGAATTTCCCGGTCCCGGCGAGGTCGATATAAAAAAAGTGATGATGTAGTGGCCGAGAGTGACCCGGTGATTTTGTCGCAGAAAATTCCTTTGACATTTCGTTTCATAAATTTTTTGCCAGTATTCTTTTGCAGCGCTTGCGAGAAGTTCCTCGAGCTTGTTTTATAACGAGCAAATGTTTTAGAAACATCTTTGGATCTTTTATTCCAGTATGTAAGCTCTTTGTATCGTACAGCAGTTAAATTCAAACAAAGAAAAGGGAAGGAAGAATAGAAAAATAATCTCAAGTCTGAAATTAAAGAAAATAGCAGTTTCTTCGATCTTCCCCTAATTCCCCTGATGATGATGAAAGAATAGGAATTAAACTCAAGTATCCAAAATTTTCGATATGATTCGTCTCATCTCTTCTGCCGTGAAAATTAACCGCTTGTCCTAGATCCAAATGTTCCTTCGCCATTTTCCACAGTCGAAGATGCGGCCAGCAGGCTATGTCCCAATTCGCGCCGTTTCCAAGCCATGTAATTCCCTCCCGTTGCTACAACACCTGCCCATCGTCGGAAGCTCGGCTGAATCTTAAGCAGAAAATTCAATATTAGCGCTCCGGGATGGTATTGTTAAGTTCGTGTAGCCGCTTAGACCGATTTCATCTGACTACGGTAGTGGCATTATTCTTCTACGGAATTTTCCGCGCTAAAAAAGTTAAATATTGGGTGAGTCGTCCATGGTGCGAGTTTTTGGCGGTTAAATAAAGTGTATGTTTCAGTAGAGAGCATTTCGAAATGATTATAATCGAGAAAAAAGATCAACATCAATATAGTTCAATAAATAAAAGACTTCTAGAAGTCCTTTCAATTTAAGCTATAGTTAACCTATAAAATTGACAATATACATCGATGTAGCTCAAAATTAAAATGATTATTAACCTGTCTTCTTTCGTTATAGTTTACCTATCGTTTCAAATCATAGAATATATGTATATTTATTCGGGAAACCGTCTTTGGATCGCCCTGTACTTGTTCATGAAACCGTATTAAATCCCTGTTTCGACGTTGCCCTTTTCACCCAGCGATGGAGAGCTAGCTCTCGATACGGGGATGAAGATAAATATCGTCTGTGATGAAAATAAAATCCTTGATGTAGGTTCGACGTGACTCGGCTTTAACATGTCACCCCGAAGAGGTGGCCTGGCCAAAAGCGTGCTCGACGTGCCATACAACCGCGTCTAGGTTAATAGGAGCGATTTTTACGCGCTGTCTTATCACGTGACCACTAAAGCGCGCTTGGTCGCGCCCCCTTTTTCTTTCATTGGACGTCCATCTTCTTTCTTCGATGACATGATGAATTCGATGGGTACAATATGTTCTTCGCTTGTTTCTCTGTCGCGTGTTGTTGATTGAATGTTGAATTAATGAAAGTTGTTTGTCAATCTGGATAACCAACCAAATGGATTGCGTAACTTGGAAATTGACGTTATGAGTGTTAGATATCGGTGTTCACAGTGATCTAACAGTAGCTATGATAATAGGTTAGGTTGGTAGGAGGAGAGAATTATTCAGATTGTGATTATGGAGAAGAGTATTGTGAAAAGGGTTGACACGGTATATATTCTCCCATGTGTTGTTAAGACTATTAAAAGATTAAACCGTTTATGTCAACGTTGGTTATATAATGTACACTGAATCTAGTATTTAATTACTAGACTGCCAATGTTTATGCAGATTCATATCTTTACTAATACAATTAAAGAAGTGGGACTGAAGCAAAAATTTGATATAAACTAAAAATTCTAACCCACACAAATAACCTTAGAAATACAATGCCAATTTGCGAAGTAATAATGCCGATTCTTCGCTGTCTCTATTACAGACTTCCGCCGCCGCAGCAGCAGGTGACAGTCGGTTCTCTGGGTGGTGGTTTGGGTGCAGCCGCTGGAAATGGTGGTACAGGCACGGTGGGCGCCCAAGGTCAAGCCATGGTAATGCCAGGATTTCCACTTCGCGCTGCAGCGGTGCCGCATTATTCACCGTATTCGCCGTCACGTTTTCACATCGACAAACGGTGCCAGCACAGATGCTCCTGGAAGTGTTTCTCGATCGCACTGATCCTCCTCGCTGTTGCGCTGACAGCGATGCTGGCTTACTTCGCCAGTAAGTAAACAAAATATAACCTGGAATATTCGATCAACTAATAAGCTTACGGGAAGTCTCGTGAATTTTAAAAAGCGTCCATGTCTCGTCATTCTTATTTTATTTTTTGTTTGCCTTGAAAATTAAGTTAATGGGATATTTGGATGCCAGGGAATGGGATTTAAAACGAAAACTGATAATGATTCACAATATAGGATATTGGTCTCGAATTCGAGGTTAGGTGTCGTGAATGCAACAATGTTGAGTAGACGAGTAAAATCAATTCTTACCAATATTCAATAAAAACCGTAGATATGTTTTATCCATTTTATTTTATTTTATAACTATCGTGAATCGATCAGGTTACCTAACCTTGACATCACCAAACCAAAAAGCATCAAAAGTTTAGCACTTTCCACCAGGTTCTGTCGTTCGATTCCATTGAAATTCACCGTTAACCATATCGTGAATTTTTGGAAATTCAGAGGACTCGAATTTGGTTTGTGGTGAATCGATGCACAGGCATGCTGAGAAATTCGCCAGTGCGGTTCGCGGTAACGCGAAAATGGCCGCGATCAAAGGGTCGTCTGCGCGGGAATCAAAATACAGTTAATTTATCTATTATGTATGAGTGGGTTCGACGATCGGTCGGTAGCTAGCTCTTATTTACGCCGGCCTCCGTGAATTTATCGCCACTCCGCCCGGAAAATCCTTCTGCCCGTTAATCCGCAGTTTACGCTACAATAACTCATTATCAAGTTGCAGATTTGGTTAGGGAGACGAGATGCTCGGTCGAAATTCACCTGGACTTCGATTTGCCTAACTTGCAATATATAATCTGGCTGCGGACGGAAACACGAGAGTTTCTCCTCTCCGTTGAATTTCGATTTAATGAAAATGATTCCTTGAGACTGCGGTGTATTGTTGGCACTACTGGATGTCAGAGAGAATGGAAAATTTAATAGAAAAAAGATTTTATATGATATGTTAGTATTTTAGTTTTAATATTTAACGAGTATATTTCATCCCCACTTTCGGAGGTTAGGATTTATACAGAGTGTTTCAAAATTATGGACACATGTTTAGACAGACCTGTTACCAAGTATGTATTATTATTAAAATTATCATTATTAATTGTCAGATTATAGAGCTGAAATTAAAATTCATCTAGCGTTTCACCTGCTGCTCTATATCACTCGCATGGGTACTGTTAGACGCAAAACGAGGTAGGGATCGAAAATTTTTCACGGTGTTTCCCGCTTTTCTAACCGTACCATTCCATCTCATTTTCCTACCCGCTGTGAAATGTATTCACCGGTCCTCTGTCGCCAAACGACGATTCTCTTTTTTAACATAATATTTCAATAAAATTCTGCTGTCTGTGAATCATTCGATAAAACCTCTCTATTTTCAACAGGATGTTTTAGTCAAAGTTGATCAAACCATTAATCGGTGAAAATCTAGTTCTTTTTCCCATTTGCAAGCGAGGATGTGTCTCATTTGGTTTATTCTTTGTCCACTGATATTGGGTTTTTAAAGGTAAAAATATTTAGCAGCAACGTATACGACATTATTTTCTCAGTAAAACTTCCAATGTTAAAGAATTTTTTCCCAGTGACAATTTTCAGTGAAAATCATATAGTTGTAAAATACTGTAGTCTGTAGCTGTACAAAGCTGCCTTAATTTCCACCGAGCAGAAAGGGAAGCTGCTAGATCTAGCAGCGAACGTAGATATTCTCCCTTGGTCTATACACCGGCGAATTAAATACCGTTTAACGACGGAAGTCCGGATCTTCGATAGGAAGCGCGCGGAGCCGCGCAGTAAACGTTACTAGCGCAATGGTTCGTTTAGTAGCGAGCGGCGGTTGCCTTCATCCGGTTGGGGGAGAGGTGAAAATATTGCCGACCGATGGCGAGGAAGCGCTTCGACAGCGTGGCCCGTGTTTCCGGCCAATAATGATCAGCCTCGAGAAACACTATGTTCTCTCTCTCTCTCTCTCTCTCTCTCTCTCTCTCTCTCTGCCTCGTTGTTCATTGGGGGGAGTGTAAAGGGCGAGCTTGAACGGTCACGCGAGAATCGATCGTGCGAGAAACGGCGGAGATATCGGCTCGATTTTGACACCTAGGGAAATTGAGAGACGAAAATTTCTGTTTTGGTATTATTAAGTGTTCACATGTTTATATCATAATTTAAAGAGGTGATAATATTATTCTTAGTTGCTACGAGGTTGTAGGTATATTGTTGCTGATCTTTTTCAAAATTTAATCAATTTAATTGGCAGAGGTTAAATAGGTTAGGAATAACATTTCTGATATGTTATAGCATTTTACAGATAATTTCTGATGAAGTAAACGATAATAATAGTTAGTGCAGTCGAAAGTTGTGGACTTTATTTATAAAATAAGTAGATACGAATTGGAACGAAATATTATATGCCCGCCGTAAAATATTTGGCCGTGACTAGGGGATTATAGTGACGTTTATCTTTATCCGTTAATAAGATGCCCGTCACCATAGTTGCGACTTTGAGACGTACAGACGATACGTATCAGGTTTTACTGGCAATAAATTTAGGATCTTCGGGAGCTTATGAGGTCGATTCAAAGAAAATCCTTCCATTCCACGATAGGCATTAACCTCAAATGGGAGCGGCTCCGGCGGTTCTTTCTTACCATGGTGAAATGTAGAGTGCGCAGTTAAGACCGTATTTTTGCCTCTTTCTGTCTCCTGATAGTCGTGTTTATTGTAGATTTTGTGGCTCAGTTACTTGGAAGGATAAATCGATTTATCTTCCAACTTATTAGTTGATGGTTTCGACGTTGACCTCTCTGAATTTCGCATCTACGCTTTTTATTACATATTTTTAGTACTTTTCTTGAAAATATGGTCAAGTATTTGATTGCTCGATCATAATAACGAATGTCTGTGTACAGATTTTACAAATTCAAAAAATCAGTTATACAAATAATTGCTCGAAGGAATAATTTCCAACAGAAGGTATTTTTACCTTGTCTATTTTTAAATATCTAGGAGAGAATCTACGGCATAAACTATCCTCCACTAGAGTCCAACCTAGACGCTTACGCGAAAAGCCACATACTTAAAACTGACCTATAACACGCACTGAAAACACTTAAAAGCTAGCTGGCAAGCACTTTGCAATAAAACTTTCACGAGTTCCAACCCACGTTTCTCCTGGCTCCTCCGCTGATTAACTATTCCGCGCGGTAGTTGTGAAGGGGCGTAAGAAACGTGAGATCAAAGAGTAGCACTGGTCCGTAGTGGTAAGAATCCAGGGAAAGAGTAGCTTAGTCGGCACGGTTACACGAAAATTGCATCGACGAAACGGTGGAAAAAAGGGACGACGAAAGCCGGCTAACCGATTAGAGAAATTAACGCCTGCTCGTTATCTGCGCGAAACACTGGCTCCCTTCGGTAGTGATGCGGTAGCCTGACGAAATTGCGTTTTTGCATTCGGTCCGACTCGACAAATCCCTGAATCCGAAGCCCTCGCGGTCAAGGTCTTTGTTGTGCCGGAATTACGGTTTATCTTTTCGAAGGTGGAATAAAGGGGATTTCGCAGGAAAGAAGGGAAGCAGAGTTAGAGATTGATCGTATTGTTTCTTAGATATATATAGTTCATGGTAAAACTGTGTATCGTACAGTTTTGTTATTTTAGATGTTAGCAGCACACATTCAGAATTGTGTACGAGTAAAAGTATTATACAGGAAATTGTTTGCTCTATTATGTTAATATTATTAATGTAAAAATAGCGTTTTTCTTTAGTTATCAGTGTAAATATTTATTTAGACTTTGGAGGAATTAAAGAAGTTAATCGTGGAAACTTAGGTAGAAAGATTGTAGGTTATTCAATACGATGGTAGTGACGCGTCTGATCATTGCTAGTTGTTTCTACGTAGTAAAGCGTAATGAATTGCCTGATTATTGCTCGCCGTTTCCACTTAAGAGAGTCGCGACGTATGCCTGACCATTGCGCGTTGTTTCTACTTAAGGGAGCTGCGGTAAATGTCCGACCATAGGGCGTTGTTTCTACTTCAGAGCGCCGTGGTAGTAAATGTCTGTCTATTTCTTGCCGTGTCTACTTACAAGAGTGTTTGACCATTGTCTGGATTATCTACTGTCCAATGATCTCGCTAGTTTTCTATGCATTACGTTCGCATTCTACCTATCTGTAGTTCTTAACTCGTATTACAACGTACCTGACAGATCTGTTGAAATAGATGAAACAAGAGTTTCTTCCGATATTGCGTCTTCTTTTTCTATAAATATATCGGATATGAGAGTTGAATAAAAATAATCATTCATGTATAGGAAAACGAATGCAATTTGTACTTGTAAAAGTATTACGTCGTTATTTATCCTATAATATCGTAACCGATAAAAAAAAGCACATTCACAAAAGTGCTGCAGTTCCATTTGAAAGACACATTTTGTACAAAGATGGGAATAAAGAAAGTCTAATTTAAAAGAATTGGATGTTCCCGAATATAATTCAATTTTTGTAAAACAGGATCTTTTATAAAATTCATGGAAAGCCCTGAAAATTTCGACACTTTAGTAGAATACTCTGTATATAAAACATTCTCGAGTTACCCTTACTGAACTGTCCCTTGAATCCGGCGTCTGCATTCTTCTTTCTCCTCTTCTTCCGTCCACCCCGTGTCCCTTTCTCTCGCGTGTCTGAAAAGCGGAAGGAAGAAAAGAGGAGAAGATTGCAAAGCCGGATCGGCCTCGAGGAGACTTCGCCAGCTGTTATTTCTGCATTCCGGTAAATCGAGTCGGGAATCCAATCTGCCTGTTTGCTACTGCATCCAAACTACCCTCTTCCACACCCACGCCTCTCTTTTTTCCCTTTATCTCTGTCTCTTTCGTCGTTACCCTCATTTTCAGTCTGTGTTTCTCCCTGGTCTCCGAGACGGTTCAGGATTTTCCTGGCTAGACCGACATCGTTCTTTGAAATTTTCGTAATGTGATTTCTCAAATGAATGTTGTATATTTTTATGTAAATCATTATTGACACTCTATGTATTTGTAGATCCATTAAATTTTTCGATCGGTATTCTTTTCACCTGTATATTTGTTTTACGCTTGTTTGTTTGTTTTAGATTGGCTAACTTGACATTTATTAGATCTAGAAACGATTTAAACAATAAAAATTATCCGCGAAAATGCCACATTAAAAGGTTATTCGTATAAATATAATTACGAATGATTCAACGAATAAAAAAACAGAAATGGAGAAAAAAAGAAAAGCAGATTGATCGGGACAGCTTCGGTTTTTCGACCCGCGGCTTTAAATATCGCCCTCATTACAGTGAACGTGCTCGACGTATTTGTTGTTGCTGCCACGACCGCTACCGAATCGTTGGCTATTAATAATTGCGAACGAATTTTTGCTCTCATTTCTTTTCACCGAACCGTGAACAAGGAATCGAAGCGTTTCATTGAAGACACCGTGCTCTAAGAGGAAACGAATCACCTCTTGGCCACCGACATTTTTCCTCCCCCCGTCGAATGCCGATATTTTGATTTCTGCACGATTTCCTAGAGTTATCGCTGCGATTAACTACGTGAACTTCGAAGGAAAATAGTTATACAGAATACTGTATCATAGAAAGTATTCTTCAGGATTAAAATCCATTTACTATATTTACCTCACAAAGCACATTCACAAAAAGGCCTGGACTCCTCGCGTAAAATTACTCGACTGTCTTGCAAATGAAATGGATGTACCTCTAACAATTTCAAACCTGTATAAACGAGACCTGTTTCGAAAATAAACCATCTAAACTTTTTCGAGTTCATTTCACGAAATATTTTAATATTGTAGCAACATATATTTGCATTTTTAACATGTTAGACATTGCAACGCGATATAGAGGAATCCTCGAGGCACTTCCACTAATTTACTATACATAAATAACTAGGAAAAAGAAAGAAAAGGGCAGAAAAAAGAAAAGTATTATCTCTCCGGCAACTTATATTTATACGATATTTTTTCCCCCGTTTCGTGCTCCAGATTTATCCCCCTGAGGTATTAACGCGCGGTTAAGCGTCACAACGTATACCTTTGTGTACGCGTACACCTACGCGTACCTTTCCATTTAATAAATTAGAAAGGGGACCGGTCTATCGTTGTCCCGACAGGATGCCTGAAAATTAAATCACATTTATGTAGCTGGCACTCGAAACGATGGGTCGCGAAAGGAGGAGGAAAGAATAGGAAGCTTTTTCGACATCGATTAGTTGGATTCATCGGCGAAGTTTACTTGGCAAACTGCGATTTCGACAGCGACGACGTTACGACCTTACGAATTTCTCGTATGGAATTTTGGTGTCTTCGAATCAAATTAATTGGTAATCTCGAAGAAAACATTTTCTACAAATAAAAAGTTCTTCGATTTTCGTTTAGATATTTCCTAAAGCTTTCTTCCGAGGAGACTATATACTTCATCGCGTACGAAATTTCATTTAAGAGAAATAACGAGATTCTTTTTGCCCACTTAGCGACCACCGTAGAAAAATTTCTTATACATGAAATGCATCGATTTAAAAGTATTGAAATAAATATCTACAATGATTTGAATGAAAACTGAGATTGTAGATCGTAATACCTTTTTTCAGTACCAGTGAAAATTATTTACATATTACATTTATTAATTTACAGGATATTCCGTGTATATTTAACTAAAAAACGTAATGTGTAAGACTTATTCATCTCTTATAAAGCGACAATTTTTATATTCAGTACACTGCCAACTAATTCTACATTGCCAAGACCGTTCGTTTATTCGATTCTGGAATTATTAAATAGACGTTCCCATTCTCTTGAATATTTTGAAAATATCGATGGCCACTACCTTAATTATGCTGCTAGCTTATTTGCACAACTCCATGAATTTATTACCTAGTTTTAAAACGCTTTTGTTTTCCTATCTGACAGATTGTCTCTTGTTTATACCATACACGTAGAATCTATTTATACAAAGATCTATTAAAAACCCAAGAGATTTACAAGTAACTTAAAGAGAATATTTTATTCGTACGAGTAAATTGTAGAAAATGGAAAACTTTTCAAAATATTGATAGACTATTGTAGCGACTTGATTTCTTGGAAATTATACTGCTATCAGTGGATTAGAAGGAACGACAGTCGGATCGATGGTAAACATTTCATTAAAACGCACGGAAAGAAAGCGGAAGCATAAGGTGGGCGTGGAAGAACGGATAATCCTTCGATAATCCGGGAATCATTCTCGGGAATGAATCGCTCTATCGATCCGAGGGAATATAATTGAAAAAGTTGTTCCTTTGCTCTCGTCAGTCGAGTTGCCTGTCGTTGCCAGCCGACTTCACCTTTTCCCTGTCTGGAATCAAAGGGTGAATTCAGGTGCTAGGCTGGCTGCCCTGTTAGGATAGAAAGGGGGGGGGGGCGTGTTTCATCCTTCAACCGATTTCAAATTTCCGGCGATTTTGATGATGAAAGTTCACTGTCTCCGCCATCTCATACAGTTTCCTTTTTAATACGTTTGTTACCTGTAGCGTGGTATTATGCTTTTCACAGTTAAAAGCGTGTAATAGCCATTTAAAAATATTGGAAAGCCGACTACCTTGTGATTACCTATTATTATGCGTTATATTACAAATTTCTCGTCGTTTCTATTTTTGAAATTTCACGATGTTGAATAGATCGATGATTAATCTTGCTGAGGAGTTCTCGTAGTTTATCAGTTTGAGAATACGGTGCAAGGGAAATTTATTTAAGGCGAACAGTTTTGAATTTACACGAAATATTCACGCAATGAGTAAGGAATTAGGTTAGATTAAATCTTAGGCGATATATTTTAAGTTTAAGGAAGCACGCGTTTAGTAGCCGTACAATATTTCAGCTTTCAACCGTCGTTCTGAAAACTACAACTTTCTACATTAACCTGGGAAACAAATTTATTTATTAAAAGAAATAATAACAATAAATTCTACCCGACCAACGTCTATTTCACCAACTCACCCAATTTTAATAAATTATTAAACTCCGATCCTCTCCATATTTACCTGACAAATTTCGTGCGCCCCTGACCTGCAGCTCGCCCACAGGGAAATACCAAGCTCATCTTCAAAGTCGAACTTATTTCGAGTTCCGCTATCGTGAATTTCAATCCACTTGTGCTACGGTACAATAAAATTCACCAAACGTACCTCCGCACGTACTCGTTTTAACGTGAAAACACAGACAGAGCGAAAGAGAAAGAGAGAGAGAGAGAGAGAAAGAGAGAGAGAGAGACGAATTCGCAATTCGAGGGTTAGCCATGGTTTCATCGTGATCGGTATACGGGTGCGCGTGTATATACGCATGCATGCGGAAGAGTGGCGGTCGTGTGACACACACGTAATGCACGTAGAAGGGGCGATTGGCGATCGACGCGAAACGAGGACGAAAACGACGCCACGGTTGCTCCTGATGCTCGCGAAATAAGGTCAGTTCACAGTTCACTGCAACTCAATTTCTAACGATAGTTACATAACGAGCAGCGTCGATCTCACGGGGACGCTCCTTCTTTTCCAGTTATTTCGCAGCGCACGGTATCCACAGCTAGAGTTAGTCGATTCCCATGCTCTCGCGTGCATAGTGCCAAGGGAGGTATATAGAGGTCGCATGCGTGCTTTTCCACGCGCGGACAGTAATTTGTCTGTCACCGCTGACGCGTGGAATCAAAGGGACGATGCTCGTAATTGGAGTTGCACGCTTGGTTCTTGGGGTTCGTTCGTTGTATCTTCTTTTTTTTCCCTCTATTTTTATTTTCTTTTTCCTTTTTTTTTTTTTTTTTTTTTTCGACGGAGAGGTGGAAAGTGCATTGACGGCAGACTGTGTGATGAAGTTGATTGAGAATTCTGATGGAGAATAAAGGTTGAATATGTATTTTAGTATCCTTTTTTAATTGCTAGTCGTGACAATTAAAAAAAAGGAGGATAGCAAGTTTTGGTACGCGCTTTTGGTAAGAGGTATCTGTTGCTTCTATTGTACTGTGTATGTGCGATCAAATGAAAAAAAATAATTTCTATTAATAGGAAGATAAGAGAGATTGGAAAAAATTGATCTTACCGTTAAATGCGCAATCTGACACCGAGTAGATTCTGTATACGCAACAGACAGACGATCTGAATGATCGACTACATGAACATCAAATAATCGGCATAACTAACAAAAACCGATGATACCTAACAAAAACCCAATACAGACAGATTTGTTAACAGACCGCAATCAAAAGTCGACCCGACAAATATACATATCAATCGTCGACGCGCTAATGGAACACGCTCGTGCAATGTCGTACATGTGAGAATTCTATTTGTCAGCCCATGAATTTAGCCGGATGACGCGGGAAAGAAAATATTAGCCGACATACAAATTACCGTTTCCATCGGTATGACACGGACCTCATCTACGATTGATCGGTTTTCGTCTCCGTAGATCACGCGACTTCTATACGCGAATGTTATTACGGATGCGATAAATCGAAGGAGTAGCGTCTTATTCTAATTACCTTATCATTGAATCTTTTCACTTTCTTTACATTTAAAATTTAATTCGTATTTGGATAACATAGAAACGTTTGGAATAACGTTCTTATTCGATCCTGTTAATTTAAAGGCTGAAAAGCGATTCGTTTTATCGAATAGGAGAACAACCAATAAGAATATAGAAATGTATATTTGTGCAAGGAAAATAGCAGATAGGTAGATATCGATAAAGAAAGCAGTAAAAAAGCAAATAAGCAATCGATCAACTAAGGAGCGATAGTTTATGTGGAAGCGCGAACGAAAGGAATTGTAAGCCAAAATCCATTTCTAGGCTGACGAGACTGAAATTGATTAAAATAATCAAACGAAAATATCGAAAAAGAAGAGGAGGAAAGTAAAGAAAAAAGAAAGAAGAGAAATAGACAAGTTAGTGAGAAATACTGATGAACAGAACGTGATTTTCTATTTGTTAGATTGTTCGAACGATGGTAATACGTTAATTCAATTAGCCAAGAGCACGGAGGCAACGAACGCGTTGATAAGCCAAGAGGTCGTTAGACACGTTGTATTGTAAGTGGTATGAGGAAGAACGGCAAAGGGGTGGGATGTTCGCTTTTAAAAAGTCTCGTTAACCCGCGTAATTAATTCGCTGCTGGCGGACGCGAACGCGGCCACCGGGACAGATAATTAATTCAGCCATGACAATTCTCAGCCGCGGATAAGGATTTTATTGTGAGATTCATTGTGCCGCTTTAAATTTGATCGAACTGCCCTCTCATTGTCTGGAAGACATTAATATAGGAAAATGAAGAGACGGATGTTTAGCGAAACTTGTGAGAAGTACAGGCGTTATCTGTGTTCATCGTACGAAAAGATCGAAGAATTAAGTTAACAGATTCATCATAATCTCGTGTTATTGCTTATCTTGTTGAATTACATAAATATCGCACGTAAGTATAGTGACCCACGTCTAATCGTTTTGCAAGCATCGGCAAAGTACGGTATTAGGAATTAGCTTAAGACAGTGAAAAATAACGAAAGTAATTAATGTAAAAATAGAAAAGAAAGAAAGTAAAAAATGTAAAAAAAAATATGGGGTATAATAATTTGGTATTATTACTGGTTATACACATATATTTAAAATGCGAAAAGATTAATGCGCCTGCGGATCCGTTGAAGAAATATCACTTTGACAAATTAGGGGGATTCCTCTGGAATTAGGTTTATGATGCTATAGTTACGTACGGAGGGTATTTACGAGAGAGAATACCTGAAATTCAGGTCACCAATTTGGCTCGAATTTTGTGCAGAATTATACGTGTGTAATAATATCCGAAAAGTGTAGGGAGCAGCGTTCGAATTTTCTGGGAAATCGCATTTCAAGCTGTAAAATTTTTATGGTTAACAAGATTCTGTTAATTAAACGGTGGCATTAAATTAATCGAGCTTCGAAGAATCCCTTGTTTTAAACGTATTTCTCTCTGTGCTCGTAATTCCTTTCACGTTTTTTTAGTAGGCTTAAAAAATGTTTGAAACAATAATAACAATAATGATAATCATACAAACACATTACAAAACAAATTAACAAATTTTTGTTATATTTTTCACGTATAATTAAGTTTCTGTATTTTTTTTTTTTTTTTTTTTTTTTTAATGATCTTTACGATTTACGTATTTTAATTGAAACTCTAACAAAACTCTAGCTAGTAGTTTTATCTATTTTCGTTAAAATTTACGTCCTCCATTCAATCTTCAGCTAATGTTTCGTTCATAAATACGTTGAGTATGTATATACAGACCGCCATGAAAGAGTATCGGGTGGCCTACTTCTTTTACAACCCCATTAATGTCGCGTTTCACATAAACAATATCGGCTTCTGAAACTGTATTTGTAGAATGTTACCGCGAATATGGCGAACGAAATACGTTAGCGGCGTTGTAATGAAGATCGTGCGTTGCCAACCGAACTGCAACTTACTACAACTGTTTATAACTAACTAGAATCACCGTTGTTTTGCAGTGAGAATTACTCATTCCACACAAACCATAGCCATATGCAAGAAAATTTACGGATTCGCGAAGAAAATTGCACATCAAACATATATGACACAATTTTTGCAATAAAAACAGTGTCTACGTATATACAGGGTGGTTGGTAACTGGTGGTACAAACGGAAAGGGGGTGATTCTACGCGAAAAAAGAAGTCGAAAACATAGAATAAAAATTTTTCGTTCGAGGCTTTGTTTTCGAGAAAATCGACTTTGAATTTTGGCTCGGTACGCGTGCACTTTATCGCGTCTCGTTATAACGGATCTCACTGTAGATCGTTGTCTCGATGGAAAAATTAAAAAAAATAAAAAGAATTTTTATTCTATATTTTCGACTTCTTTTTTCGCGTAGAATCACCCCCTTTCCGCTTGTACCACCAGTTACCAACCACCCTGTATATAAAAATAAAAACGTTTCGCATTACGTATACACGTAACGTTCTTCCTATAACAAAAAGTTGGGTAGATCGACCAGAGTCGATGTTTTACTATTCCAATCATCGTTTCTGATAGTTACGTCTAGATTTTACCACCATAAAAGGTCGAAATCTATAAAGATCCTATGCACCTTCAACTTTCACACAAACGCAATTAAACTAAAACGATTCTTAGCCTAATCATAACCAACAGAAGGTAAAGTGTACCGACTGAGAATTCTATTCCTAAGAAGTAAAAAAAATCTACGGTTAAAAATAACAAAGAATTTGATAAAATACCGTAAAGTAGAACTTCGTAATCCGTTTGATCTTGAAGTAGAAAGAACGTATATTTTTATTGGCAAACAGGGAACTGGACCAATTACCAATGGCGGGTATTAAACGCAGAAACAGAGGCGCGGCCTTTGTCGTTCGGCTCGCCGCGCCGCCTTGAAAAGTTACCAAGGGTGGTCGGGCCGTGGAAATCTAGTGTCCCATCGTAATTCGAAAGCGATTATTCGAATTTATGAAGCCATTAGGACGCCACGGGACATTCCACCAAAGCTCTGTTCCTGATTCCTGGCGCAATAAAAGAGTCGCGTTACGGTGGTATTTTGTCTGAAGTGGCGGCCACCTACATTAAGAATATAACAAGCTGATTGCGTGAGCCTTTGTTGTATGAACGAAGCGTACGGTGTACGTGAGCGCCTCTGTGTATGTTTATAAAGAAAGCTGGCCGACGATGGCACCGTAAACTTTCTTACGATGTAATATCGCGGTGGTCCAGCAACGTGGAAATTCTCGCGATTGCGCCATTCTTTCCAAGATCGAGTGTTCTCCAGCGAAATGACGAATCTATGGCTCGTATCTTCCGATTGGCGCGCAAGCAGCTTGCGTTTAAATGGATAAATGTAAAACATGAAATGGTTGCTTTCTTATTTTACTCTTATGTATATATATAAAATTATGTATATATATAAAATAGGAATATATATATATATATTCTGGAATTGCTTTTCTAAAATAATAGGATTTTTATATTCCTCTCGAACGCAACGATTCGGTAGAACATCTTCCGGTTAAAATTCTTTGGTTCTCTTAGGTTTTCGTAGAAATGACGCGTAAGCAAAATTAAACGAAAATTCATGTTTTAGCGATACGTGAAAATACAAATACAAAGCGACCTTTAAACGAATAAAATAACTTTGACGTCTGCTCGTAAAACAAAAAGTGGCTCGATCAGTCGATATGCTTTTTAAAATCACGCGATCTGTGGAAACAAAGTTTTCATGTTCCGTTCCACTTTGCCGTGTGTCGCTCTATAATACATATATCTCAAAGCTATTTTGAAAATTCAAACACTGTAAAAACATGATCAAGTAGAAAAAAAAATCTGTTTACTCTAAAACAGGACTGATCCTCCATATGTGTTATCGATATATCTCCTGTGAGACGTACGGTGTTTGATGTTAAAGGGGAAACTCTGTTTTCTTTTCAGCAGTGAGCTCCATGCGGCCGATAGACAGCACGAAATGCGTAGTGGTCCAAGACGTGAAGGCTGTCACTCATGAGAACGCGCACGTTCACGACCCGATATCAACGCAAATACCTACCGAAGGTAAATATCGAGCGGTATCAATTTGCATCCACTATGCATGATGTAAATACTCCGGCATACGACGTCTCGCGGTAATTGCTTTTGGGAGGCGTCTGCTACGTTCGAATGGCTTCTCCGGCCTGATATCGGCCGTCTCGTATATAACCATACAATGGCCACACTGAGAATAATATCGGTTCTGATGTGTAGCTACGTTCGTCGAGTTATGCTACTGGAACATTTGTCGCGAGACTAGGAGACTAAATAGCGCGGCAGACGTTTCCGCTTTGACCGTTAAAGTCGTTGAAGACACCATCGAAACAGAATACCCATATTTTCCTCGATTTGAATTTTGTAATCTTTATAAAAAAAAATGTCTACTTGAGGATGTGAACTCAATCACACAGTTATTCAATTATTATACATTTTCGAAAGAATATTCTGTACTCTCGTTCGTCGAATATTTTTCGTATCTTAGCTATCCAAATAATATCTTTGTATTTTCACGTTCACATAAAGAGGAAACTTTAAGATACTTTTACTCTAAAATACGTAAAATTACGCTTAATAAGAGCTCAGAACGTAATCGAATTGCTGCTGCTACGCAGAGTCGCTGCCGACGAGCACGGCAGAGCACTCGAGTGCGTCGGACAGTGCCGGGGACCAACAGAGTGACCCTCAGATTCAGCAATCAGCACAGCAATGGCCGGCGGTGCTCGAGCTGCAGGCATACAACGTGGCTCACTCGGCTGTGATCTCGCCTTACCATTTCTGGAACACCGAGTTCCGGAACAAGCAGCCCGCCTTCATCCGACTGAACCTTACTCTACCCTGGGGCGCGAACTTCGCCGTCTACGGAAGACGAAACGTCGCTCCGAGTGTCACGCAATACGATTTCGTAGAATTCGTGAAAGGTGGCAGAGTGGATCATAGGCTGAAACGAGACACTAGCTCAGAGGCTGTCAGTTTCATGAAAACAGCTGCGACTGAAGCGCGATCTAGCGACAATCGGTCGTACCAACATGTGCTGATCAAAAGAACGATCGTAGAGCCGATGATGGTGAACGTTAGCCTGCTACAGTATCTGGATACCGGACGTTGGTTCCTTTCGGTGTATAACGACGAGTTGCAGCCATACAAGGTCACCCTGGTCGTGACAGAAGCCGAGGGGGTATCGACTACCTGCCCCAACGACTGTTCTGGAAGAGGATCCTGTTATCTTGGAAAGTGTGACTGCATCGATGGCTATCAGGTGTGTATCCTTAGGTTTCTTCGAAGACTGCCGCGAGGTTAAGAAGGTTAGGAACTTTTAGGGTGGTACAGTTAATGAAATACATGAAAAATATCTAGTTTTAATTGAAAGAACAGAAGGAAAAAAGATAAAGAATCAAAAGTTGTTTATCTTTTAAATAACTTTAACCTCACATTCTATCTTTTTAATGGTATGTTTCAGTACGTTCGATGCTTGTATAATATATTATGTGTACTGTGTGCTAAATTTGTGTCGAATCATTGACCTGTACGTTGTGCCGCTCCCCTGTTAGCCTCAACTGATGAGGTGAATACCTGTTATATAACAGGCAAGGTGGGGTCACTTTAATCGAGATCAAGTGGACAGGTAGAATATACGCTTCAGCTGGATAAATATATAACCACACTTACATTAATGTTACGTTAATTGATTACGGAACTGCGAACATTAATACATGTAATAAATTGCTGTTTATCTACCCACGTGCATATAAGCAGAACATTTCAAAAGAACACGTATGGTTCCGGCTAGGGATTAATTATTTTATAGGTAACATGAAAAACATTTCAACGTAAATTTCTTAGTTGCAATTATCTTTATTAATTACTAGTTTTTAGAAAGTCAAAAAGGAAAAAATCTAAAGCACTAGTTCGAAAATCGTAAAAATGAGAATTCACGATCGTACATAATCGTCGTATTTCAGTCTCAACATAATACCGACAATCATTCTAAAGAATAACAGTCTTTTGCCATCCAATACCACAATTTCCTAGACCCACTGTCACAAATCTTGCACATAGTCGCAGGAAATCACCACGAACGATTCAATTTGTCCATCAACCTCCTTCACGTAGCGATTCGAAAAGAATTACACAGCGATCGAAGCGATTAGATCGCGAAATGGTGTCGCTAAACTCGCTCGTCGATCATATTTATGGGAGAGCAGAGAGAATGGAAGATAATAGAAGAGAATCGATGAAAATTTCAGGGGGCCGATTGCAGTAAGAGCGTGTGCCCGGTGCTGTGCTCGTCTCATGGACAATATGGTGGTGGTATGTGCCACTGCGAAGACGGCTGGAAAGGTGCCGAATGCGATATACCATTAGGAGACTGCCAAGTTCCTGATTGCAATCAACACGGACAGTGCGTTAGAGGATCGTGTGTTTGTAATCCTGGCTGGAAAGGCTCCTTCTGCGACGAACGTAAGTTAAAAACGTGTCTGGCTATTATAGATACTTAGTAGTTACTTTAATACAATTTAAAGCTCAGATTGGAATCAGCAAACAGTTTTAAAGTACTCGCTGCTTCTGTTATCGATTGAAACGTGGAAAATGTTTGCAACGATTCACGAGAAGGTTGTCAGCAACATGATTTTCGTAGGAAAGCAAATAATTTAAAAATTTTCTAACAATTTTAATGACAGCGCTAAAAGATACGGGATGCTAAGTACAAAAATTTAAATACAAATTTAAGCATCATAAAAAATACTCGAATTTCATAATGGAATGGCCTAATAAAAATGCTAATGATCTTAGTTGCGTAAAAAAAGAAGAGAAAAGGTATACGAGGGTAAGGCGAAATACGGAGTGTATAAGCGAAGTATGGAGAGCAGTGGAGTTCAGTTAGGCGAACGATCTAAGTCTGCGTTCGACGTCTAGTAACGACCCCTTAAGACCGATTGTTTAATCGGCTTCTCGCTCACCCTCGAATTACCAACGTTCTTGGCGATAAAACCGTGCAGAACTTACTTTCACCTAGCTGCGAGCCCCCTGGAACGCAGGGTGCACGTCTATGTGATCTGGATTAAGATTGACATTGATAACGACACTGATAAGACAAGATTGACATTCTAAAAAAAAAAAAAAAAAGAAAAAAGAGAAGCAAAATATTCATCAACGAAAAGATTTATTGCAATTAGTTTATTAGATGATTAGCTCGTTTTTGATTAGCTCATAGTTAGTAATGCATTTTTCAATTTAATGGCACTGTCACTGTATTACACCTATCTCAGGATTTAAATATGTGCAAAGCTTGAGTTTGTTTCGCTTAAAAGCGTCTTTGTGTAATAGATGTAAAACAAAAAAAAAAAAAAGAAAAAAGAAAAGAAATACCGCGAAACATGGAATGTAAATGTGGCCTTAAAACGGGACAGATGATCCAACTTTTGAGTTCATTAACGGCGACATTATGGGCAGAATGTGTACGAGCATGCGCACAACATCGCGCCATATTTTAGCGTTAAAAATGAGCAGCGGAAACGCGAATGCCTCTCCGACGAACGTTTACCTCTCGTCTATTTCTGCGTCGGATGTTGTTTCTTCATATTTGTCACACCGCCATTAATTTCCCCATAATTCAACCGTACGTCCTGCCCTCTACCGTACACCACTATCCGGACAGATTCAAGGTATTAGTAATGCACGTTCCCTCATCCGCCAGGCGAGCGTATACCGTATGCCTCTGTGTATAACCTATAATTAATGCACGTTCTCTCGTTGAATTTACATATGGGTCAACCATTGCGGCAATTCAACCGGGCGATTAGTTTCGTCGTATTTAATGGTCGTTTTAATCCTTTCGACGAGCATCTTGCTATTGTTTTTGATTTAGTGTAACTGTGTCCAAAAAGGAACATTGTAGAGACGTTTAACGTTACGATCCCATTAATCTTACTGCGGTCTACAAATTTTTATATCCTAACCTTGCTCTCGTTTTAACGAACAAAAAGATCTTCTGTATTTTAAGAGAGACTTTAAACGAATAAACAATGAAATTAGTATTAAAATAGAACTTTTAGAGACAATCGAAGAGCTGCAAGTCAGTCTATTGCTATTATTCTATAAAACAACAGTATTCTGTATTTATCGTTAATTATAGTTTTTCAGTTCATGAACGATAATGAAATACTTTTAAAAGTCGAAGCACGTGAATAAAGCTAGATACGTATACAATATCTTATTCTTCATAACTACTATCATTTACACCACTATGATTTTCAATCCGTCGATTGGAATTAGAATTACAGTTTACAATTACAATTACAGTTTGCTACTTGCAAATCTTTCGCATCTTTCCGTTTAATGATATATTTCAGGAAGGAATAAAATTTGAGTTAAACGTCTTGAAAGTGTTCTTTGTTAGACCCATTCCACGGAAGCGGGAATGGAAAAATGACGTTGTTGGAACGAATGGGGAAATTATTCGCGGGAAAGGAGACGCTTTGTCTCTGACACCCTTACGATTTCATCATAACGCTTCTTTCTCAATAATTCTTCAACAAACGATGGGATATATTCGTTTCATATTAAGATCTCGCGTTGGTACCGCGATGCAGAATGCATTTGTTCGATGATTAGGTTACTAGAATTTTTGTCTCCGACACAGACCAAAGAATCTGTAGCATTCGAAATCGTAACATTTCCAGTGTAATTTTATAACATAGAGATTATCCGATAACTTTGTTCTCGCAAATGAAACTGCTTTTTTATTTTGAATCGCTCATTAATGCTTTTAATTATTTCACGATGTTATCAATGGCAACTATATGACACACTCGTGGCTTTTTCTGGTATATGTCATTAACGAAGTTTGAATATTTTAAGCGTTCATATTAATAACAGTTTCCAAAACTGGTCGAACTTCGTAGATTAGTTTTACCCTGGAAACTGGAGCCTCAATAGGTAGAAAGAGTACGTGTCGCGTAATTTTAACGCGAGTCTCTTTACACACAATTACATTGGTCCTCTGCAATAATGTCGATTATCACTTCACATAGAAGTCGCTTTTATCGTGTACTTCAGCGTTGTTAATTACATTTCACGGAGTACCATGTAGCTTTTATAGCTCCACAAAAAGGCATAATTAACGTTTACTGCATGATTATTATCATCATTCTACTCTTCGCTTCCTATAGTACCAACCAAAAACATGATAAAATGCATTCTTGTTGATATCTTCGTTTCAACGAAACTTTATAAGTAAAATGAAAAAAACCGTTCTTCCCCTGCAATCTTCATATTTATAGAACATCTTACACAATTTGAATAATGCAGCTGCCTCTCTTTTGTTACACATCTTATTAAAAAAAAAAAAAAGAAAAAAAAAGGCTAATGTGATTTTTCTAAGAATAATCTGTTTCCTTATTGCTTCACTCTGTATAAAAATACCAATGTATCGCAGCGACAAACATGCCAATATATCAGTCGGCAAATACTGAGAGATCGCGTATAACCGGCCCCATACGACGCAAATGGCAACGTGCATCCCGCCGCCAAGGACGCTTCGGAATTAAGTTTCATAATTTCCCCGGGGCAGCTGGGATCCGCGGGAATAATGCAATTGTCCCGATGCCATAATTTAAAAAGTTGGTCCATTCGTCGGTGCCCAGGGCGCAATCACCGTCGACAGACCGGAAGATGCCTCGTGTTCTTAAAAACAATGTTAAGCGTATTCATAGCAGCAAGAGGTCATTGCAGAAAATTCGAGATAGTTGTCATATATGCCAGTCCGGTACGGTGAAGTTTGTTAATAATACGCGTGATTCGGCAAGGAAATATTTGTTGGTAGATTGTTGGGTTAGCTTCAAGAATTTCAGTTTCACCGTTCAGGTGCAAGTAGTTGTTTGGATAAAGTCACAACCACTGTTGGACGCTTAAAGTTGAGCAAATTTTACCTGAGCTTTTTAAATATATACAACAGAAAGTTGTATGCCATCTTATCTTTAATTATCAAAAAGTGATGACAGTAAATTTGTAAAATATTGTACGATTAATAGAAACGATCTATATGTTTAAAATATATATTAATATATATTTTTATTATAATTTAATTATTTTAATATTAGGAATATATTAAAATATATTACTGAAATTTAAATCTATTTCGGATCATATAGACCCGATGAGAACGGCAAGGTTTACTAGTAAACATAAATTAATATAGCAAATATAACTTACAATGTAAAATAAATGTAATTAACAATAAATTACAGCTGATTGTTCGGATCCAAACTGCAGTGGTCACGGCGCCTGCGTTGCTGGCAAATGCTATTGCAAAGCAGGTTGGCAGGGTGAAAGGTGTAACCAGGTCGACCAGCAGGTGTACCAATGTCTGCCTCGTTGCTCTGACCACGGCACGTACGACCTCGAATCCGGAAGTTGCGTCTGCGAGGGACACTGGACCGGTGTAGATTGTTCGCAACCAAGCTGTGGCCTCGATTGCGGACCACACGGAACCTGCGAGCAGGGTCTTTGCAAGTCAGTACACGTTGTATAGCGCTACACTACTACCACATGTTTCCCTGTCGTCCTTTATGGGTCCTTCGCGAATTTGAATTGGGTTACCTGGACGCGTTTCCGTATTCAGTAGGAAAAGTGATGCGTATCCTTCTGGCCTTTGCTCTTTAACCTCGTTCCTCGCTGTGTGGGTTAAGTCAGCAAGATTTATTTTATCGCGATTTCGGTTACATATCGTGTAACTTTTCGGGTATTTGGCAAGAGGAATTTTGCGAGGGTTAGAGGGCTCATATTGAAATCATTCCTAGGTAATTTCCAATTCTTAGAAATAGAATTTTAAATGAGTTTACGTGAGTTAATATTTCCGTTTGCATGGCAAACGAATATTATAAACGTTGCCGATCCTTCGTTCATTAATTTATAAAACAGAATTTTAGCAACTTGGAAATTGCTCCGTTATTTTATTTTTTTACACAGAACCTTAATCGAGATTACAATATTTCTTTCTTCCTCCGGTCAAGCTATTTTCTTTATTCCAACATTCCCGTCTTCGGAATCCTGTTCCACGAAACGCCAACTTTCACAACAGTCTGATTAATTCAGATCCATCTACTCTTCACTTAAAATATACCTGGAAGACATTCAAAGATTCTTCGACCGAGTTTATCACGACAAGTTAGCAACGGTTAAGAGAGAAAAAAAAAGGGGGAGAAAAATCGTAAAGTGTTGGAATCCTAAGCAGGGACAAGGAGAGGAGGTGGCGTTAAAGCGTAGAGGCTAAAAATGAGTAAATTGCCGACGAGATCGGAGGCAGGAAAGTCGAGGCTAAGGAGGTGAAAAATTGCGAGAAAAAGGCTCTATCTTAGGGGTGGCCGCCAACTTATCACTACTCGAAGGACCGCCCTACCTTCCCGACGTTCCTTTGTCAGAATCAAGGACACGAAAGAAGATCTCCTTTCTCATATTCTAAAGTTGACGCCTTTCTCGTCTCCCTCTCCCCTCTTGTCCCGTGAAAGAGCGTCCGTAAGCGCAAAAAGTTCCCACCGCGGCAGGACGAGTTCGGAACTTGCCGGAATCCGTGTCTTTTTCCCGCTTTCCTGAAGGGTTCCGCGCGGAGGAAATCAATTTTGCATTTGGACGATAAAGCTGAGCGCATTTTTCTTCAGAAATTGTGCAGGACGCCTTCGGAACATTGGTCTTGAATTGTATATGTTGAGCCTTCAAAAGCTGATTTTCGCTTGTCTCTGAGGAAGAAGATTACAAATTTGATAAATAGTTGGATATGATGGCATCTAAAAATTGATGTCAATATTAAATTGGCAAACGTTATTAACGTAACGTAAATTGAAGTAACGATAGACTGCAGGAAAAAAAAGAGGTTTGGAGTTTGAGTATCTGAAAGGTATGTGATTTTTAGGTGCAACGACGATTGGACTGGAACCAAGTGCGATCAAAAACCGTGCGATGCACGCTGTGCGGAACATGGCCAGTGCAAGAATGGAACTTGCGTTTGCAGTCAAGGATGGAACGGGCGACATTGCACGTTGCGTAAGTAAAATATTAATGGCATCGCCGGTGACGCCGTTTAAATTCATGATCTCTCCATTTTTTCCCATGGAATGGTAATTGTAAAACGTTGATGTAATCGCGGATCAAGGACTTTGGATATTCAATGTCATTACTTTGTTATTTTTATTACTGTTATTACTGTTATATTATCGTTATTGATTGTTTCCGATGTTACTCGTAATTAGGGCAGTAGATTCGAAAAATGATATCATTCTAAAGATAGATTGTATAAGAGTAAAACAACGTAGATATAGGTATAAAGAGACTTAAGTAGAGGAGGTCGATACTTTGTCAGACAGAGCAGTAAGAAACTATCGTTTAATAATAATTTAATAAAAACAAGTAGAAATGATTTTCAAATAACAAATAAGTGATATCCCAGTACTGTTATTTCTCTTATTTTTATATAATTATTTATGTATTTTTTTAATTACCTAAAATTTCACTTACTACGTTATACAACTATGTATGTATGTATGTATATACTGTAGGATATTGTTAGGAGTATTGATCGATCGAAACTATATTTCACTCAAATAATTTATATTGTAACGTTATATCAACCAAATGTTAATTAAAACTATACAAGAATTGTTCCTATCGAAAAGTTATTTCCTCTATCGCGAGATATATTCTTTCATGGAATCACATGTATCGTTTATTCTCCCAACACGGGGCTAGTATCGATTTTCAATTAGCTCCGATCGTTGCCCGATATCTTCAATTAAAACATTCACGCCGTTCCCTTGACAGCTGGATGCGAGAACGGATGCAGTCGCCACGGACTGTGCACTCTGCAAGATGGCGAATACAGTTGTGGATGTTCAACCGGCTGGGCGGGAAGGGATTGCAGCATACGACTCGAAATGGAATGTAATGACTTTATTGACAACGATCAGGGTGAGTGTATAAATATTATAAGTAGAAAGAAATGGTAATAGGAGGAACAGAAGATTATTAGACCAAAGCAATTATAATCGTGTAATTTTTCATAATATATACTTTTTCTACTGCTTTACTATTTCACCTATTTTGATCTAACCTAAAAAAACGAAGGCAAATATTTATAGAAAATATAGGTGTCTGATTGTGGAACAGCCTTAAAGGCTATTCAAATATTTTCTATTACAGTAATATCTAATTTTTTCCTACTGCCCTGAAGATTAAAAAATGTTTTAAATTTCGACGGAAGATTCAAAGACTGTAGTGATATTAAATACACGTTCTTTTGATACGTTACAAATTCCTAAAGTTCCAAAAACTTCTAAGGCGATTTCACAATTCCTATAGAATTCCAATAAAATTGCGAACTTCCTAAACAGCTCTAACAAAGCTAAAAATACCTGAAGAATTTCAATAAAAATCGAGTTTTATCCAAAATTAAAATTAAACGATAATTTCTTAATATGTATATTCAGCGAACGTTTGATATAAGAAGTAATGTTTCTTAGATGGCATGATGGACTGTTCTGACAGCGAGTGTTGCTCGCACGCAGCTTGCGCAGAGCATATCATGTGCCTTACTAGTAATAATCCCGTGGACGTCCTTCTCCGCAAACAACCGCCCAGCGTGACCGCGTCCTTTTACCAGCGCGTGAAATTCCTCGTTGAGGAGAACAGCGTACAAAGCTACGCTCATATGAACGAGTACACCGAAAGGTAAGATCGACCACTTCTTCTCACACGGTTCTACATTCAGTCAATCATTCTAATATTTATAGAGGAACGCTTAGTTATATATACTTTATTTTTACGACGTCTAACAGGATATAATTGCGTTTAGAAGAACGAGCGAGTCGTTGACATGACATCAAGTGCATTGAATTTTTCTTCAGCTTCTAAGAAAAATCTCTTTCAATTAGCTGATTCAATAGAAAAATTGTATTAATTACATCGGTGACAAGCAAGAAGGGACATGAAAGGGAAGGTTTGAATGTGTCACAGACTTTTACAATTTTGTAATCGGAGTTAATTAGTGGAAATATTTGAAAGTTGAAGTGTATATTTGAAGTTGTCAGAGAATAGAATGTTTGTCTTTGTAATTAGTAGAAACTACTTGAAATTTAATTCCATGTTAAATAGAGGGTTTAATTCATCCTTGAAATATTAAAAATATTCCATTCTTGTATTGCATTAATGTATTTGTCATTGACACATATGCATACCATGGGAGAATCTGTGTATTTTAAATATTCGAAAAGAAAATATATTTTTTAAATTAGCATTGCCACATCTCTAGAAATTGAAAAATATAAATAACCGGTCGGAATGTTTTATTTAATAATAACGAATTTCTTCGATCTTTAAAACTAGATACTGCAGGAAACATTCAATTGTTCCCCCTTTCGAGTATCCAACGGGATAAAATGGAAAAATCTGGGAAAGATTAATTTTCAATCATAACAACGTCTGGCTCGTTCGATAGTCGTCGATACTTACACGTACCGTTTAACTAATGAAAAAGAAAAGAAAAGAACAAACAGAAAAAAAGAAACGTATAGCATAGCTGCGTGTCATAGTTTCTGGCCTTTTACATTTTTCGAATGCGTTTGACATATTACGCGGCTGTTACTTTCCTCGTTTTTATCATCCACGAGAACTGCGCAGATCATTGATTTCATTCAGAAGGGACATTGTTTTTGTTTACCCGTACGGTACGTTAACGATGTGTTTCACGTAAAAAAAAAAAGCCCGAAGAATATATGTATACACATATGTGCAGTATGTGTTATATATACATGCAAAAAAAAAAAACGTGAGAGAAGCACATCGTATCATTCGAGAAGCGTAACGTGTCTGATCACACACGGACGATGGTTCCGCCGAAGAGTTTTGTTTACGTGGTCCATTTTTTCCGACGAAGCTTCACGATGGGGCAAAATAGTAAAATACCATAGGAAAATCGTTCGTTGCATAACTTTCGGCAATCTCCCCTTTCGTATCGATCTGTTACGATAAAATTATCAAAGTTCTAAATTGTTCTTCAAATATTACATGGATTATTAAAAAAAGAAAAAGGAAATATTTTTTATAGCGATTTATATACTACAATAGTTGTCAAATATTATTACACTTCAGTTTACAAATATTTGTCTTTAATCGTTTTGCTTTTTTTTCCTTTTTTTCTCCAAATATATCGAAACATAGAAGATCACAACGAGAAAGGAATTATTTAAGGGAATTGTTTCGTTGTTAAACTGTTTTCTTGCACTCGAGTAGCGTTTTCCCCATCGTGAGCAATTTTTCAGTGTCGAAAAAAAGAGTGGAAAAGAAGAAAAAAAGATTGAATCAGATTTACTTGCACCGCCATGCCAAACAATCCGGTATATCCGTGACAGCTGAATTATCAAGAGAGCCCCCGGTGGGTGACAACCCTGCCAACCCTCTAACCATCCTATTCCTCGTGTTTCACCCTCTCCCTCCCCCGAATGCCGAACGCGTCAGTGATCATCTCGGAAGCATTGTCGATCAAAGGAGCTTCCTCGCGTGCATCTGATATTAATTGCTAGCAGTTTAGTCCTGTTTCATGCCACGCTATGAATCTTGTCTCGCGAGATGAATTCGCGAAGGTTCTTCCAAGCAATCGCGTTTTGCAAATCTTCTTCACCTTATTAAACTAAATCGTTGATATTTGCTTTAGTAACTTATTGTTTGATAAAATAACAAAATATGCGTTTTCTCTGTGTCTTAAGAATAGTGAAAGGGTTTTGATAAATGGGTTTCAAAACTGTTTGCTTTGCTGAATAGCTAGGGAATTTGAAATAGACGTAAAGCGAACATAGGGTGAAACGAGAGAATAAAGCTATCTAGTAACTTTATAAGTAACCATATAGGATAAAAATTACTTTACGTGCAGTTTCAATGCTATCCAATCGTCGCCTACCGTTGCAACAAACGAATTTTATCCTATTGTTAAGTTAACCTAATTTTGTAACTTGCCAATATTATAAATATAGCTTTGCGAACAATCAGCCTCGGAGATGATGCCCCAGCGTGTATTTTGAATGAACTAAATAATTATAGAACTCCTTTTACTGAAACCCTTCGCTCAATTTCAAGACGTATAATACGCTTCGAATCCATCTATTAACTCAACAAACCAATGTTTTATTTTCCAAGCGTTGGTAGAATTATCCTTTGTGTCACATAGCCTCCGAAATAAAGAAACCATTCTGTTTACGAACAGTATATTCATCTGTTCCCTGTAACATGTAGATAAAGGAGTAATAACTTCATGGAAGTATATCGCGAATATACGTCACTTTGGTAATTCGATAAGCGAATAAAAGCGAGAAATTTGATCGGGCGCGTTCACGGTCAGCATCCTTTGTTCGACACTGATGAAGATTTGCTCGGGACGCGTGCTGACCGACGCATCGGAGCGGCAGCGAGCGTATTTCGGGGGATTCGTGTATTTTGTCTAGTGTTTATCCTCTGTGTGTACCCTTGCCACCACCAGATCACCATTCACCCTACAGCCGAAGACCGAAAGAGGCTCCGTTCTACGTACAGACTGTGAAGTACAGACCAAAATTCTGTCGAAAGAAAAAAAAAAAAAGACAGAAAAAAGATGAAAAAGAGACAAAGAAATTGAAAAAAAAAGTCTGCACACGGAGAAAATATTCGAGAGACTGAATTTTCGGTATTCTCGGTCGGTTAGTGGATTAAGTTATCCGTGCGAAGTTTTTTCTTTTTTTTTTTTTTTTTTTTTTCAATATACAGCTTCTAGGCATCGCGTTGTTCCGTAAAACAAGCGCGTCATACGAACAGAATAATACTTAACCTTTGAACGGTAACGCGATAAGCAGACCGTGTCGTTTTCCAAATTTCTCTTGTGACTTACCAGCTATTTCGGCCATTTGTTTAAGCAGTTCACCGACAATGGGAGATTCATAGATAAAGCGCACGAGGGCGGTCGAGTCGCGGTTTTTATCCGGAGATATTTTGATACAAATATCAGACTACAATCTGTTGTTGCTTTTTCTTGAATTATTTTAGTACGAGGGAACATCGATAGAAAGAAACAACGAATTCCGAGAGTCGATCGCCCACGAGTAAAATTATTACTAGAAATGGTAGACACAAGTTTGAAATCTGCCGCGGTTCGGTCGCTTTTCTCGCGCGTCCACTAGCAGTTCAACACCACGAAATCGAACGTTCTGCGTATGATACACGATAGTTCCGTGTGTGTCCGAGAAAGAGACGTACGGAGAGCGGAACGGAAGTTTGTTTGGTCCTGTTGTAGCGCCCATTGTTTCGTCGCGGTATTGATCACCGACTTTCTCCGAGCACCCTTGCTGCCGCCTTGAAACGCTTCTTCCACTTCGATCCACATGGATAAAATTTTTTTTCTTTTTTTTTTTTTTTTTTTGTATGTGCTTTACATACGCAACTACTCTGCTTGGGAGGCTACGCGTACGTGTTTCACCGGTCGAAAGAATGGTATAAGCTTTGTACAGTCTGCATTTAAAACGCTGTTAGAATTACAATCTCTTTTTATGGTGAGGGCACTTTAATTGACTAAAGGATACGAAATTAATATGTAAATTATGGTTGGAGACGAGAATGATTCTTTGTAAATAAAACATGTCAACGCACGAGAAACAAAATTGTTATAACCAGACTGTCTGTTTTTGCATTTGATTAAAATGGTTTTTATTTCGTATTTTTTACTTAGATTTTTATTTAGTTGTTTCGGAGAGAAAATTTGAACTTTGACAGAAGGATGTACTTAGAAAGATATGGTAACTAGATGAAAAACATCCTGATTAAATATATAAATATTTTGTGTAACGAACAAAGAAATTGTGGTTTACAAGATAATTCTAGGAACTGAGGTAAGCTTTTCTACTTACAATTAGTGAAAGCATAAGAAAGTGGTAGAGAAAATATTTGTATAATAACATGAGCTTTATTTTTCTTCAAATTCACAACATTGCAACCTACAGCTTCTATCTTTTTATATCTTTTGCTTAGTTTAAACATTAATTCTATTTCAAAATTTCATATATTTATTGATACATATCACATGAAGGAATTTTATTTGACCTTATTTGTTCTTTTTATGACAATCATTTGAATGCTGATGTAAAACATGAAACCCCTTGTGAATTATTTGCTTTTTAACATTTATCTTTGATACATTTACACAAATATAACAATTTGCTGAATTGATAATAAAATTCACTTAAAAATGGTGGCAATATATAATTACATACATAAAATCAAATGCACGAATTTCGTTAAACTTAACAGAATCATCTTCTATCATTTTTTCAAGCTTTCATAAATGAGTTACAATCAATTTTAACGTTTCGAAGTGCTTTTAATATCAACATTTATTAGTTGAAAATTCAGGACAGTCACGATCAATCAGATAACTTCTATCAAATATTCAGTCATCAATCAATCAATATCAATATTCAAAATTCCCGCCAAGGCGAAGCATACTCGTTTCTTAACTTTGATTTATCTCTACATAGAATCACCGTTTTCCAATCATACTACGGTAACTACTTTCTCCTTTCTGGAAAATATATAAAATTAAAAGGTGTAGAGTAGGACTTGCAGTTTGTATCATAGTATAAAATTAATTTGGATCATTCGCGAAGCGAAAGAAAGAAAGGGTCGTTTTTTATGAAACGACCCAGAGAACGCTAATTCTCCCCACCACTTTCAATGGAATCTCGAGCGTACAGACTGCATACAAGTATCCCGGTGAATCAGAAATTCAGGTTGGCATCGGGATTGCTCGGACAGAGCGTAATCAATATTCGAAGATCGTCTGCCAACATGGCAGTCCAAGCTCCGATGGAATCTCTCCTCATTGTCAGTTCGAGGCTCGGCTTCGATGAGCGACGCGATAAGAGGATCCTTCGTGCGACACCCGTTACTCGTGACTCCCTCGATACGGGACGAATCTCGAATCGACGTCGATGTTGGATTCCAAACGAAACGACGACGGCCATGTCTCGTTAACGCGTGTGCAGTACCCGTTCCAAATGCATCGATCACGCGAAGACGCGCTGGAGCTCTCCATCTCTTTCTCTCTTTACTCTGCCTTTATATATTACATATACATATATATATTTACTTATATATGGATATTATTATATATACATACATATATATATATATATTATATACACGTGTATAATCGTCGTATATATACAGATGTGTGTGCGTAGTTTCCAACTTGTGTCTGTCACGTGTATTACCACTCTATGTTGGATGAGTCTGTGAGTGACTGCGTTCATGTTGCGTGACTGGCGAAGATCGCGTGTGTGATGGGTACGCTTGATTAGTGTGTGTCTACGTCTATTGTTTCTGTAACGGCGTGCGGAACATTGCGATAGAGCATTCGATTTTCGCCGCGAGATTCGCGCGTACACGATCAAACTTGGCGCGAACGTGCAATGGGGTGGGGGAGATGTCTAGAGTCGTGTAGTGGGGATGAACCTTCGGAAGTTAACCTCCGATCGAAACAATCGTAGAGAGGGAATCGAGGTTCGCTATATCGAAACGGTTATGCCGCGATCGCGCGAAAATTTGAAATACATAAATGAAAAACGATGCAATAGAAAGGGAATAAAGTCAATAAGGTATGATTATGCGAAATAGACGATTGCTCGCGCAATGCTGCGTACGCGCGTCCGTTTTTTTGCCCGCAAACGCGGGTTCTGTGACCGTGGTAACGCCCTTTCTTCTCGTTGGTTTTTTCCCACACGTAGTACGTTCTGGAGTTCCTTTACACCGCGGTAAGTTGCAGCTCAAGCTCTCTCGCTAATCGTTCATTAATCCAAAAGAAAAAAAAACAGAATTTTTTTTTAATGAAAGAAAAAAAGCAAGAAAAAGTTACCTTCTATTTGCTCGTTTCGCTCGTAACATTCATCTTACATGTTTTTTCGTATGTCCCATTATATGTAATCTATCTATATATGTATACGTATGTTCATACCCTTAGCCTGCGTATCACGTCTCTCTTTTTCTCTCTTTCTCCGTTTCAGTTATTGTTTTTGTCTCTATACTATTCTATATATATTCCCAGTTGGTCTTTTTCAACGCTCTTTATATTTCTTCTATTCTATCGACCCTGGTTCAGCCTGTTATCGATTCAGTTACGTTACCAATTATGTTTGCCAGTGTTTGATCATACCTCGCTTATTTGACTCGTCTCTCCGCCCTTTCAAACCCTCTATACTCCGTTTTTAATCGCCTGTCTATCGTTTTCCTCTCTTCTTTCCATTCTGTCGCTCTGTCATTTTTTAGTTCCGTCGCTACCTTTTTACCTATCTACCTGCGTATTTATTTCTGTCATCTCCGACTCGACGGCTGCCGCTTACTGTTCGCGTGAAAAACAAATTTCGACGAGGTTCGATGGTCCAGCTTCGTTAATATCACTTTTGTACGACACAGGGAATTCGAGTATTTGATAATCGAACAAAATTTACGCTGATTCGTTTAGCAGTTGAGTTGTAGCCCTGTAACGATACCAAAATTCGAAACCTAAATCGCATTTGTTTCGCCTTTAATCTAGGGACTTTGACGGGTCGATAACAAAACGAATCTACTTTACCGATAGCCTTCAAACGGGGAAAATTTAAAATCAATCGAAATCGCGTGAACGTATCGCCACAGCCAAAGGGTCGAGCACTCTCTTCACACCTACATTGAAAGTATAATCGTATCGAAGTGTCTCTGTGTTATCTGTGATATGTCGTCGGATGATCGTTGTCTATAATCCTGCCGTTGTCCGCCCTTCTCTCTACTTCTCTCTTTATTCTGTTTCGTTCCTTCTCTGTTGTTCTGTTTATGTATTGTCATCTTGTCCTGTTTAGCGCTGAGTTCTTAGCTACTATTACTATGATCGCCCTGATATATACCGTAACCGGCTACAAACCAAGTAATAGTATGTTTGACAATCGTGTAATTTTTTACGTAACGATATATATCCTGTCTGGTCTTGTGTTGTTTTTTGTGTTGCCAGGCTTGCACTTTTTTATGTACGTTGTGTATTTCATAACCCCTTGTCGAATTTGTTTCTAGTGACTTTTTGTCCCCTAGCATCTTATACACGAACGCTGACTTTATTGCGCGCCTCTTGCGTCAAAGACATATATATTCTTGCGTTCCAATTTTTTGTTCAATTGTTCCTTTCCGTCGTTTGTCGAGATAAATTGATGATATAAAATATTATACATCATCATTATCAACATATATATATATACATACATATGCAGTAGAGGAGATACAAAATCGTGGTACAAAATCAAATAAAATATACATATATATAAACGATGAAAACGAGAATGAGAAAACGTGTTCACATCACGTTATATTGTTCCGAATCGACGGATCGGCAATAATTACGAAATCGGAACCGTTCAACACACAGCTTTATGATACAGGATATGATACGAAGGACCCGAACGACCATTCCCTCTCTTGTCCCTTGTCTACGTCTGTTATCACCTGTCTACAATGTGCCAATAACCCCGTTACACCAAAAGCCCTGTGTCTGTCTTTAACCGATCCGTGCTATCTACCCACCGAAAGTTATATCTCATACCAAAACACGACAGAAACCCTCTTTTGGAGAAAATCGATTCGTCCGTATCCGTCCGTGGTTCACGTCAAAAACCGGAAATAATTTCTTATAAATTAGAAGACAGCAAAAAATTTCCTTCAATTAATATCGCATAACCTCGCGGTTCGAATGTTTCAATTTTATACGAACGTTTTGAAAAGAACAAGAATCAAGAGATCATTTGAAATCGTTTGAGAACATGTTATTTTATTCGAGAATGAGAAACGGACGAGTATCTGAACCACAGAAAAGTTTTCAAAACGAGAAAGAAGAAAAAAGAGCAGGCAGAAAAGAGGAAAGTCATTGACACGTTTGAAAGTGAGCGCGCGCGGGAGGAAAAGAAATATGGCGCGATGAAAGATAACTTAGATAACCGTCGTATCGCTGACCGAGATGGAGGGAAAATTTCCAAACAAAGAGAGATAGAATTCGGCATTGCGTCGGTGTATCGCGCGATCTCTCTATCGAGATACCGTCATTCTTTGATTTTTCTTTCTTTACTATTTTTCTTTCTTTTTCTACGTTTCCATTATTCAGTCTTGCACACATCTAGGTTCAGTATCCGCCGCCAGATGTCGGTGTGTCTTGAAATTGATCTACATATATATATATACAAGATATATCATGTACATATATATATATATATCCGTTTCTCTCTTCTTTCCGTTACGTTTTTTTCAATTTGAGTTAAACTGATTTGCGTTTCCTTTTTATATACCGTTCACTCTGGTTTGTGGATTTTCTATTCTTATTTTTTTTTACCAGTAGTAACAACTGTGCCTGCCACCTTGCTATGCTCGTACTTGGAGGATCAGAACCCCGGTAATGTTTGATCCCCAAGTCGCCGATGGAACGAGAATGGTGGCACGGTGCGCGCAGCCGGAAGTGCACGGCATTGCTCACTTTCCGGGACGATGATGCGATCATTTGTCCCTTGGACGAATTAGATATCGTCTGACTTTCGATTCACGGGGGAATGTGTGGATCCTCCAAGAACGAATCATGCCCCCATACGCAATCCCTTAGGGACCAATGAATATATATATATATATTTATACATATATCGAATGCATCTATGCAGCTTGTTGTACGTGTTCTATCATATTTTCATATTTTGCTAAAATTGACAAAGGAAAGATGATTCTTCATTACGCGAGAATAATTTGGAAAATATATTCCAGTAGATGAGTTTGAAGGGGCACTGTGAATGTTAAGAGAACTTCATTATTTTTTATTAGAACAGTATTTCATGGTGAATGTTCAAATATAAGATGTTTAACCTGTTTATAAAAGTGAAACTAAATTATTGTTCTAATATTATTTATTAGAACTATTTTCTTGATTATAAATTCGGCAAATGTAGATGTAAATATCTCGACACCCCCGTAGACTCATTCTATGTAAATTAAAGGTGTTTTCACGTTTCATGAACTCTAATGAACTAAACAGGATAACTTACAATAAATATTTTAAATTCGAGTTTCTTTATGTGAAAACAACTCTATCGTGATTATAATTATTTTTTTAAGGAAAAATACGTTCTATTCTAATTGATTTCTTTATACATTATTAAGTCTCAAGAATGAAAAGTTATCGACTTTCTCAGTATTCTAAGATGTTTTTTATTTGCGGATATAGATTACTTTCTCCATATTCTACAAATGCGGGAGGCATTTATGGAAAATATCTAATCACTGATACCAACCTGTTTGTGATTTATAGGTATTGTTGAATTTTCATACAGCATTCTCCGATTAAACAACTTTTTGTACAATTCTCCAACAAATATGATACCCCAAACATGGCGCAAAATGTTTTAATCAGTCGCAGCTTCCGACTGTACAGATTGCACTTTAAATATAATCTGCATAATTTTTATACATAAAGTAATTATAAATGATTATTAATATTATAATTTCTTTCAGTTCCATTTTTTACTTAAATCAGTGTCTCACAAACATATAGAGATGGGTAATTAAGAATCACCGTATATAATATCTTCGTTCACAAATGTCGTTGCTCATTACACAGCGCCCCATAACAAGCTGCGTACGTATGTACCCGATTCACAGCATATTCTCTATATATTATTATTATCATCATTATTATTATTATCTTACCTACCTATATCGATCTCATTATATTCAGCACTATTACACAAATCGCTTAAAATATTCAGCTTCAACATACTCCAACTTTTATATATCGCAGATAATCCAGCCCTGAAACTTATTACGTACATATTTTCATTGCCTTTATTACATATCTATTTATACATGATTATATATGCATGCAGTTCTACTCTCACGAAAGTTTACTACCCGCCCTTTATTTATTATTATTATTATTATTATCCTGCCTCAGGACGATCGTGTTCTTTTTTGCTCCCGAATTGACAATCTGCTCGATACTCTTTTAAAAAAAAAGAACAACTACCCACAGTCAAGCAAAAAAAGAAGAAATGAACAAAACCTCTTAAAAGAATGCAACCATGAACAAAATACCATGCAAATTGCAAGAAAGTGAATGTGACTGAAAGAAAATGTTCCCGCGTCGTTGCCAATACGATGCGACAGCTAACCTGTAAGCATGATCGAGAAACTGACGCTGGCGACATCTGGGTTCGCTGCATACACGCGATGCCGCGTGCATTGTTCCGTTTGTAAAATCAATTTGTATCGCTTTTGGATTCAACCAGTGGCATTAACTCCTCTTGCGCGAACTATCGCGGCCGGTAAAGGCCGGCTCGAATGGAGTTGCGGATTGTATTGGCAGCGAAGTGAGAATATTGGATCGCATTGAACCGTTGACCGCGGAAGCTGATTTGACAGACAAAATCGATTGTTCGCGCTCTCGACAACTTTGTTTTGGAATACATGCGTTCCACGATCGAAATTTTAGTCCAGAGAATTTCCTTTTTTTTTTTTTCTTTTTCCTGTTGAATCTATTTTTATTTTTATACAAAAAATTGTAGAATTTGTAATATGTGTATATTTCCTCTCTCTTGTCCTTTTTCGATGATATTTTTAGTTTCTTTTTCTTTATATTGGAATTTCATTACTGTTGATTGGTACACGATAGGATTTAAAATGTTTCGAATCAGCGTGCCACGGTTCAACGGATCAACGATACGATCCGATCTCGAAAGATCTCGATATATCTTTGATTTATAACAGTCGAGTTGCGGTGATGCGAGGCCAAGTTGTAACCGAACAAGGAATTGGAATAGTAGGCATCAGGGTGTCCGTGGACAGGGACCCTCGCTTTGGATTCACGTTAACCAGAGCTGATGGATGGTGAGTACTAATTTTTACTTTCTATCACATTGTATCACAAAAAATAGCGATTGAAATTATACATGAAATTCACTCAATTGACTGGACCAAGATAATTGTCAATTTTAGTTCAGCTTAGCTATTATATATACGTGTAATAGATTTTTATATAATTATTACATATATATACACGTATATGGGAATCCTATATACATAATTTCTGTAGCAGATTTCTATATTCTCGTATATCAAAATTACTAAGAGATGATGAAAGGAACAGCAGACACATGTCTAACAACCCACATTCAAATCAAATTCTCACACTATGCAAAATTCAAATCAGTACCTCAGCAGTTCACACCGTCCAATCGAACAACCCAACTCAATATCCCCACTCCTGTTTAAAAAAAAGGGAGAAACAGAAATGTCAGAATCGCATATCAATAGATACACAAACATATGGGGTAATATAGTAGTATTTGCGCCTGATGGGCGTGTATGGCAGCTTGGGCGTCCTTCCTAATAGGATCAAGGGTGCATTGTAATGAAGGGTATGGGGGAACTGGATGGAGTATGGGTAGATGGTGAAACACCTATATCAAACAGGTATATAGTAATCCTGGCGAGGATAATCCTGAAACACGGAGCCGGAGGAGTTGGCCTGGTAAACCACATCAAAGCTCGAGCTAATGATGTCGAAAGCTTCCTAATTACTCCGTGCAAACCTGTGTGATTAGTCTGACCTGCGTCTATCCCTTGCTACCCCCTCCGGTTGGATCGCTGGCAAAATTTTACCATAATATAGTGAACTGTGAACGTGAGAGAAATTATACATTGACGGAACTCGTCGAAACGATAACAGTTCCGCTTCTACCTATCTATCTATCTTACTCATTAGCGTCATCTCTCTCTCTCTCTCTCTCTCTCTCTCTCTCTCTCTCTAACTTGCAGTTTCATGTAATCCCAAAGAGAAGTTCGAGGTAGAATTCCCTCGTTGTATTCACGGGTTAATGAATACAGGACCGTGATAGATTGGCAGTTATTGCAGCCAGACTGTCTGATAAATACGCGTTTGTCGTTGCTTGATTACGAGTACGGCTTATGATTGAATCTGTTGTACGCGAGACGTTCCTATGATTTCTGTTCTTGTAATGCGACAGAGGACTTTCAAATCGGATTTCAAACATGTTCAGGTAAAAGTTGCGGCGAACTGGACCCAATGGCATAGTTCAGCTTGCCACCTGTCGATGTCGCTTCGTGACGAGAACGCGCGATTAAATGAAAGTCACAGGAACGACTGATAGAGGGCACTACTCGGGCATTCTCTTAGAAGCCAGTAACGATATTTGAACACATATTGTTAGAAATTTTTATATCCACAAGCTCTGCTGTTGCTGTTGGTGAAAGAATATATAGTTATAAATATTGCTGAAAATGTTTATTTTAATTTGAGCTTCCTAAGGTTTAGCCACAGGAGATTTAAGCTCTGTATTTTACCATAGCATCCAAATTCCATTTACTTTCCTCTATTCACAAAAATTCACTCGGCGTACATCGAAGAACATCAAACTCACTCGCGAGAGTTTTTGGTCCATAAAATAAATTGGGAGAGTGTTACTACTCTGAACGTTAAAATTAACCCCAGAATCGTGAATTTCGAGACGGTTAAGGGGTTCTAGCGACGCGTATCCTTTATCGATCATCCATAGCCTGTAAACCCGATGTAATACCGGAAGCTAAGGTATAGTTTGAAATGCATTTACGTACTTCGATTAGGTTCGACGTGTTGGTGAACGGAGGCGGTGCGGTGACGCTTCAGTTCCAGCGTAGCCCCTTCAAACCCCTCACGAGGACGGTATTCGTGCCATGGAATCAAATAGTGGTTCTGCCTCCTGTGGTGATGACCCTTAACGAGGAAGGCGAATCTCATAAATCTAATCAACCTCCGAGTCCAGCTGTCGGTAAGTATGAATCTCTAATTATTATTTACTTTTCTTTTTGTTTTTCTACCTTTTTTCACGTTTTGTCGTGTCACGGAATCAATTGGTGTTAAACATGAACGGTGGTCCAAAGTGTCTAATGTTTGAAAAATTGGATGACTATTTATAATAAGTATTTATAATAACTATTTACAACAGTTGTTTGTAATAATTCCTTTATTTACAATTTGTTGTTTTCTTTTTTATCAGTTCTTATTTTTTTTTCTCTTTTTCATATTTGAGAAATATGAATGTTATTTAATTGTTTACTGCTTCATCGTCATCCTTCTTCAACGTGCAAAGAGGAATTTATAAGGGACCCGTTGCTGCTCGTGTGTGCCGTCTTTGTTCCGTCCTTAAGTGTTTTATGTTTTTAAGTTCCTTACCATTTATGGCATACAATATAATAGGCTCCCCAGGGATATCGATGGGACTATTTAGCGAACATGGCCCGTGCCTCGAACACGATCACGAGCTGTTAAGGCCCATCATCGTTAGCACTTGGATGCCAGAAAAAGTGGGCGACCTTCCAGGCAAAAGTTTGGTCTTCGCTGAAAGTCAGGTAAATTATTTTCTCTTACATTCTTCGTTAATTATTATATATTGGAAACTAACTTTATTTTTTACAATGTAATTCACAAATTTTGGGCAATTAAAACCAAATATGGCTATTGCTCCTAAACGTCCAAAATTCCTAACCTTTACCCTACAATTATTATGCATCATATAATCCCATATTCACACTTCATACACAGGTCCCTTTTCTGATCTAAAATTCAGATATCCAATCCAGAACCAAATTTCTGACAAACACAATGTTTCCGTTCTCCAGTTTAGCATCCCATTGAATCCTTTCTTCTTGCAGATCGTCCAGGAGAGCATCGCCATCCCGGGCTCGAATCTACACTTGATGTACCAGAGCAGCCAGGCGGCTGGTTACTTATCGACTGTGAGAATGCAGCTGACCGGGCCATTCATCCCAAAATCGCTGACGCATGTGCACGTGCACGTAGAGATCGAAGGGTCACTGCACACGAAGACCTACGAGGCAGATCCAAATTTGACGCACACATTCGCCTGGAACAAGCGAAACGTTTACAAGCAGAAGGTGTATGGTGTGGCACAGGCGAGAATTTCGATCGGCTATCAACATTCCACTTGTCCAGCAGTGATTTGGGAGACACAAACAGCCACGTTGCAAGGCTTTGACGTAGATATCTCGGATATTGGAGGCTGGGGTTTAGACATTCACCATCACTACAACTTCCACGAAGGCATACTTCAAAAAGGAGATGGTACCACGATGCATTTCAAGCAGTATCCTCGCACAGTGAAGGTGGTAATGGGTACTGGACTGCAGAGAAGCTTGGTGTGCCAGGATTGCGATGGTTTGGCTAAGGATGCTAGGTTATTGACACCCGTAGCGCTTACTAGTGGCCCAGATGGAAGCATTTATGTAGGAGACTTCAATTTAGTCCGCAGGATTACACCCGAAGGAAATGTATATACTGTTCTGACTTTGAGGTATGTTTGGAGCAATATAGGAATTTGAAAAGTAGAGAGATATTTAGGAAAAGAGGAAAGATCGAGTTATTTATTGAAATCTTTCTGAATGGTCTAATAGTGTTATTAATCTCTAAGATCAACGAATTTCTGAATGAGCTATGAAATATGTATTTTCAGTGCAACTCAAGTGGCTTACGAATATTATCTCTGCGTTTCTCCGGCGGACGGACACTTATATATCAGTGACCCAGAAAAACATCAAATATTAAAAGCTTTGTCGCTGAAGAACGTCCAACATCCTAACCTCAATATCGAGCCCGTCGTTGGAAGCGGAGAAAGGTGCATTCCTGGCGACGAAAGTCATTGTGGTGACGAAGGTCCAGCTATCCGTGCCAAATTGGCTCATCCAAAAGGTAAACTTCAGATCAAGTTTTAGTTATTCATTTGCCTATTATCATCTTCTTAACCTAGTAAACAGATAAACTAATTCTATGCATTTAACATTAACAGGAATCGCTATCGCTGCCGACAAGACCATGTACATCGCTGATGGACGGAACATACGCGCGGTAGATCCCCACGGTATCATCCACACGTTAGTGGGACACCATGGACACCATAATCACTGGTCACCAGCTCCATGCGTCGGTGCTATACCTGCTCATCAAGCTCAACTACAATGGCCGACTGGATTAACCTTAAGTCCTCTGGATGGATCTCTTCACTTCATCGATGACAGGCTCGTTTTGAAACTCACCAGTGATCTAAAAGTTCGTGTAGTAGCTGGAACGCCTCTGCATTGCACTAGTAACACTAACAGCAACGGAAACAACAATGATAGCGATCTGAAAAAGGTGAATGTGACGACTACTACCAGTATAAAGAAATCCGATGAAGTTCTTGGTTCTGTACTTGCTGTCAGCTTCAGTCCAACTGGAGAACTTTACATAGCAGAAAGTGATTCACACAAAGTGAATTCTATCAAGATCGTAGACAGCTCAGGAAAAATGTCTCATTTTGCTGGACAACAGCAAGAGCGGTTGCGTGGCCAATGCGAATGTAATAATACTACTCCAAGCACTAAGGATTTGGAAAGTTGTTCATGCACCGATGACACCAGTAGTACAGAAACCTTATTGTCATCGAACGCCAAGTTTACCGCCATTTCTGCTCTAGCCGTGTCACCAGATGGCGTCCTACACGTGGCTGATCAGGGTAGTCTTCACATCCTTGCCTTACAACCCTATCTTCCAAATCACGACGAAAGTGGAGAGTTCCATATTCCTTTCCCACCATCGAACGAGGTGTATGTGTTTAATCGATATGGTCAACACATTTCCACGAAGGACTTGACGTCTGGTAAAACTCGATATTCGTTCTTGTATAGTAAAAACACGAGCTTTGGAAAGTTGTCTACGGTGAGAGACAGTGCTGGAAATAAGATTCAGTTCTTAAGGGATTATAGTAGCGTGGTCAATTCTATAGAGAATACGCAAGATCACAAGTCTGAATTGAAGATTTCTGCAGTTGGATTTTTGGAAAAATTGTCTGAACGTGGACGAGCCGAAATTGCACTTGCGTATGATGGTTCAACAGGATTATTGACAAGTAGATCAGGAGGCGGTGAAACGTACATCTACAATTACGACAATTTGGGTCGTGTTACTGACGTCATTCTACCCACTGGTGAAAAATTGAAGCTATTCTCAGATCTGTCCGACGACGAAGGTTTATCAGTTAAAGTATCAGCCCCGCTTCAGGCTTTGTCAAAGGGCGATAAGCAGAGAATCGTGGAATTCAAGATGAAGAACGAAAGATCAAAGGTGTTAACGATTACTGATGATACGAAGATCAAGAAAGCGATCGCATTCACTAACAGCAGCCTAGAGGTCCTTCTTCCTGGTGGTGGCAGAGTGCTAAGTGCAGCCACTACAAAACATCCTCTCCTGGAAGCTGCACTACCTGTGGAGGCTGAAATGTTGCCAATGTGGAGCTACCAACTGATGTCTTTAGGTGAACTAACCAACACAATGACTACCACCTACAACCTTGTCGGCGACGTCAGCCACACTCAACAGACTTTGAACAGAGAAATCTGGGTAAATGACACTCGCGTGATTGGTGTAGAATTCGAACAAGCTTTCAGGCGAGAAACATTCTATGACAAAGCAAGAAATCCATTGTTGACTGTTACCTTTGACCCTGCTGGCCTTCCTCTGACCTGGCAACCGCATGAGCAAGGTTACAACCTCAGTATCATATATGATAGGTTCAATCGGATCGAAAGCTGGAAATGGGGCCCGTCTGATGAGTCTTATGGGTACGATAGGCACGGACAATTGGCTGAAGTCACTAGCAATCAGGATGGAACCAAACGATATACCTACAACGATTTCAACGTATTATCCAATATTACCCTGGCCAGCGATAGGCACTTCACCTTGCAATATGACGATGATGGTGGACTACGTCATATCATCCTCCCATCAGGAACTAAACATTCGTTTTCCTGTCAGGCTTCTCTAGGTTTTCTTAGAGTGACCTATACTCCACCAGGCAGCAGCAGAGCTTACCTTCAACATTATAGTCACGATGGAAACTTATTACAAACTGTATTCCCTGGAGATGGAGCTCGTATCGTCTACAGGTATCACACTTCAGGACAGCTTGCTGAAGTTGTTCACGGTGATGGAAAGAGTGAAATTAGATACACAGAAAGTGGTTTGCCTTCAGAAGTTATCCATTCTGAACGAGACGTAGAGTACAAGTGGGACTATCAATACAGCGCTGGTCTATTAGTTGAGGAACGTATAGACTTTGGTGCAAAGACTGGTCTCAGCAACGCCAAGTTTACGTTCGATTATGATTCAAACTTCAGATTGATTAACGTACAAGGTAGAATTGGTGGCCAGACCCTTCCAACTCATACCATGGCATATAGTCCTAGAACAGGTATGCTAGAGCAGATTGGACAATTCAAAATAACCAGACCTCAGCCTAATGAAACCACCGTGTTCGATGGAACTGCGTTATTCTCAAGAATCACGGATGATAGATTTTTGGAGACCCAAGTGACTTTGACGATTCATCAATTGGAGGTCTTCAGGATGGAATTCACACATGATACTCGCGATCGTATCAACCAGACTAGAACTTATACGCGCAATGTTGCTGTTAATACTTACACCAATGTGAAAAATTACACCTGGGACTGTGATGGTCAGCTGACTGGGGTAGAAGCTCAAGAACCATGGGGATTCAAGTACGACGCAAACGGAAATATGTTGTCATTGACATATCGAGGGAACACTATACCTATGGAATATAATAGCTTGGACAGGATTGTTAAATTCGGTGAAGGATTGTATAAATATGATAATAGAGGTTTGGTGGTGCAGAATGCTAGAGAGGAGAGGTTCAACTACAACGCTAAAGGACTTTTAGTTCGTGCCACTAAACGTGGACGATTCGATGTCAGATATTACTATGATCATCTAGATCGTTTGGCTACTAGGAAAGATAATTACGGAAACGTCACCCAATTCTTCTATAACAATCAGAAACGTCCTCATGAAGTCAGCCAGATTTACAGTCCAAGGGATGGCAAACTGATGTCATTAGTGTATGATGACAGGGGACACTTAATTTACGCTCAAGTCTATCGGCATAAATATTATATCGCCACCGATCAGTGTGGAACTCCAATCATGATTTTCAGCCAATATGGCGAAGGCATTAGGGAAATTATGAGATCACCCTATGGACATATCGTTTATGACTCGAATCCTTATTTGTATTTGCCTGTTGACTTCTGTGGTGGACTCTTAGATCAGGTAAGTTAGAGATGGATAGTGTAAAATTATTAAACGATATAATGTATATAGGATTTTAGTTTTAATAATAATATTTTAATGTAATATGATAAAAATGATAAAGATCTAAGGTTTTATATTCTATATTTAAGTACATCTTTTTAAATCTTGTTCAACTCAGGTAACGTCCTTAGTGCACATGCCAAACGGCAAAGTTTATGATCCACTGATAGGTCAGTGGATGTCTCCTTTGTGGGAGAATGTTCTGGACAGAGTGGACACTCCGACTCATCTACATCTATACAGGTTCAATGGAAACGACCCTATTGATGTTAGACACACAGACCGACCAAACCAACCAACCGGTAAGCTTACTCCTCTCTCGAGGAGAGATACCTTATTGAAGATTTAGTGGTTGCATAGCTAGTTTGGTCAATATTGACGCGTTCTAAGGTGGACCGCGTCTACTTAGTCATCTCTGAGAATCTAATTACATACATGTCTAGTACTCTATATAATACAATAGTATCTATGCAGAGTTAACTATTTTTATATTAAACAATACTTGACTCGCGAAATACATATATCAATATTTTACTATTTACTCATCATCACAGTTCTCTTATCTTTATCTATCTTTCTATTTATTTATCTATCTACCTATCTATCTTTCTCAGACCACATATCATGGCTGTCGCATCTCGGCTACGACCTGAAAAGCCTTGCCCCTCAACTTTTCCCTGACGAGCTTCCAGACAGCCTCGTTCCGCCATCTTTGGGTCCAGGTACTTCCATATTTGGCAAGAAGAAGAGATCCAGAAATCTTGGTGTGCAATCAGGTTTCCTAGCCTACATCGCACAAAGACACTCAGGAGACGCTGTCAGTTTATCAGCGCCACCTCGTTCAGCCCTGAAGAAAGACACCAGTGACTTGATACCCAGTCGCCTGGGTGCAGCCTCGGATCCTCCATTTGGAAAAGGAATCTTGGTTTCAAGGACTGCTGATGGTCAAGCCGTAGTGTCCAGCGTACCAACCGCTAACGCCATCTATGGCGATGTTTTCACCTCCGTATTCAATCGGTCGTATTTCCTTCCGTTCACATTCGTAGTGCACAGTGCGCAGCAGGACGCCTTCTATTTTGTCAAGGAAGAAACTTGGCGAGCTAGTGAAGATCGTGGTCAGTTAAAACGGTTAGGTGGTCAGGTGAATACGACTTTCCACGAAAGCGAGAACGGAAGTGGTAGCAGTTCGCTGATAGACGTGAAGATACATGGCGCCAGCTATATAGTGAACCTGCGTTACGGTACCACAGCTGAGAAAGAGAAACAAAGACTGCTACATCACGCCAAAGCGACTGCCATTCGCAAGGCTTGGCATCGAGAACGCGAAGCACTGAAAGCAAACACACCAACGGCTATTGAGTGGATGGTAGCCGAACAGGACGAGATTCTAAAATCCGGGTCCGCGTCCAATTACGAAGGTGAGTACATCCACGACGCACAACTGTACCCTGAGCTCGCGGAGGATCCATACAACATCCGATTCGTAAAGAAGGCAGTTGACCCGTCGAGCAAGAAACGCCGCAGGAGGAGAGGCGCGCCCACGTGCAAACTCTGGTGGCTAGATAAAATCTGCTAATCGGGCCAAGGTACCGTTAAAACAGGGAGTCCTCCTCTCCTGACACATGCCGTTGCCAGGAGAATTGTCCAATCGTCGAAGTAACAGGAATTTCCGAATTGGCGTAGGTAGAGCGTGTTGTGACGTATTTGGAAGAGTATGAAAAAGAGGATCAGAAACGGATCAAAGAAGAAAGGAATAAGAGGATTAAGCTGCAGCGAGCCAGCTGTCCTCCGTATGAACGTACTGAACACTATCAAAAGAAACAAAAAAAAAGTTTTATACCAAAGTCTATTTGTGTATTTCGAAGATGCCAAAAACATTTAACGTTATATCGATTATATTGTACCGCGATTTAGGGTGTAGTGTGTAAGCATCTCGGAGAAAAGTTGGTCTCCGCGCGCGACCGTGCTATCACAACTCGCGGTTTCTTCGCGAATTAGCAGAAGCATATTATCGTCGTCGGCCATCTTAGGAGAATAGAATACGTTCCGGGAAGCTCACGTCCTTGTAGCAACTACGGGAAACGACAAAGAGCTCGTCAACTTGTTGTTCCCCTGCTCGCGAAACAAGAAAGAGTTCCTTGCGATTACGACTGAGGGAGGAATTGTCGAGGAAAACATGGAACGTGTTTATGTGTGTGTTCATCATTAACGAATGATCATGACGAGACATCGCGTCGTCATTGAACGCGAGGGAAGAACGACGAAAAGAGGAATGCAGGAAGCAGGCCATTCGTCGTTGAGGCGAATCGAGTGAGAGAAACTAGTCAATATATAGCTTTACATTGACGTATAAACTTTTTCCAATAGAATAAGGACACGAGGCGCGATCGTCGATGTACCACGCGAACAAACAAACTTTGTGTAACCCATTCGCCCATTGTTTACCCGCGCGATACCTTAATCGTACTTAGATAAAAAAGAGGATAAAAGATCGATCAAAGAAACGATTCTGTCGAAAATAGATACACAATAGGTACGAACATAACCTATACGGATCGCAAGTGAACGTAAAAGGAATACGCATGCGTGTATCTCAACAATGAATGGCCCTGTATCGAATAGGATCAAGAACAACGTCCTTTGCTAGAAATGACGATTGATCAGCGTCCAAAGTGTCAATGAAACGTGAGAAGATGGTGGAAGAATGTTGGTGTCGTTCGATAGAGGCGGCCGATCAACATGGCGCGTTTCGAATCGATATTCCGAATTTAAAAGGTTAAAGTAGGTGATTGAAAAAGATGAGAGAAAGAGGCGATGTTTATGGTGTATTATAAAAGTGGTGCTTTCTCGCGCGAAGAAGAAAATATCGGTGCAATGTTCGACAATGGTGAGCGTGACTAATTACAGGACGTCGATGTACACGTACACACACACTCACACACACGTACACTGCATAACGTCGCTAACGTATTTTTAACGATGAATGTGTCCTACCCAACTCCCCTCATTTAGCGCTAGCGTCCACTTCCTCGGAAATTGATGTCGCGTCACGTACGAATTGTTGTTCAAAAGAGAGCGAGAGGAAGAAAGAGAAATTCTATCGTCGCGGGAACGATGAACAAGAATACTATAAACAAAGATCTATCACCATTTTGCTTCCTGCGACAAGAATGACTAGGCAGAAAAAAATGTCGGACGAGCCAACCGATGTTTGTATCTTTAAATTAGTATTGAAATGAATGGAGATGTATGCGTGTGTGAGAGAGAAAAAGAGAAAGAAAGAAAGAATAAACTCCATTATCGGTAATAATACGTATACACGAGATATTATTGCATATTTGTGCTTGCTGGATATGAATAACGGAACGTTAACTATGTTTCTTCACTGAATACTAAGTGTGTATATCTAAATTTAATGCTCGTCAGTACCGATCGTTTTTGCTGTGTACTGAACGCCATATACACCTACGTACATAAGAATATTATTTAGCACCAACCTCCACCCTAAAACCCCAGTTACTAGATCACTGCCCGTTCCACGTGCATACGTCTTGAACTTTTCTTAATCCCACCCTTTATACTCCTACTCCGTCCTGCTCTTCGTTCAATTCAAACCGTACCTATTTTTCTTTATCATCTCTTTTCTTTTAATCTCAATTCTGCCCTATTATTTTTCCGCATTTCTTCAAAAAATTTCATACTTGTCATTGAATATTTTGCGAATATGGCTTTAGACAGTGCCGTTCTTAAAACAGATAGATAGCGGTACAGCAACATTATCGTCTGGATAGATGAGAAAAATTTAAAAAACATATAAAAAAAAGGAATTACCTTACGCTGAATGTATAAACGAAGAAAAATTACAAAGTATATATATAGAGAGAGAGAGAGAGAGAAAGAGAAAAACAAAGAAAGGGAAGAAAGAAAAAAGAGATTATATAGGAAAGCTTCATAAACGTATTTTTGACTCGAGCGAGTGTTTAGAGCTGCATTGAACATCAAAAATCCTCCAAACTCTGTGGTCCAAGCAAGCTGTCGTGACCTAACGAAATTGAAAATTGATTTCTTCGTCTTTTTTTTACATTTTTTTTTTTTTTATATGACTCAAATACGTTAAAAATTTGTCGTTTACATACTCGATATCGTATATATTCGATAATTAACGTGTTCTTTCGTCCTTCCGCCATTATCTCTCGAACTTATGCTGCCAATATCATAATCACACCATGTGGCGGAAGGGCGAGCCGCTTATACGCGATAAAGGACTACGAGAACATTGGTGGTCAAACCACGCATCGATTCATGGATTTCTAAACACTCCACATTCCTTAACCTTGATCCCAACCTGCCCCATTCCTCCGGTTCCCCTATCCTCGAGCCCCAGTTTATTCGTATAATCTATACATACATATATAACGTGTATAACCGTTGAATCGGCAATGGCGTTCAAAGAATCGACTATTTTTTAAAACGGCTAAGAAATGAAATGAAGTATCAAAGTGAGTGTCAAATTATTAAAAGCGGATCAGGTCGGCGCGAGTTGATCAGCGTTTTAAAAGGCGGATTCAACGTGCAGGGTCGCGAGAACCATTTTGTCTCAACTGTACTATTCGAGTAACTAATTAGCACTAAAGGAGAAAAAAATAGTAAAAGAAAAAAGGAACGAAATGAAAAAAAAAAAAACAAGTGAACAGATTCGCTCTCTTAACTTCCGTGAAGTTTCATCTCGTCTCGCTAAAAACTTTCTATAAGAGAAATAAAGAAAAAGATAAACGAACGCGTTCCCCCGAAGTTTTCGATCGCGGGGTTTACACGCGAAGCATACTTATAAATACGAGTATAAATATAAATATATAAATATACGTATAAATATATAAATATAAATACTTCTGGAATTAACGGGGTAGAGAAAGCTCGAACGAGAATATGATCGTCATTATTACTAATTATTATTGCATTAATTATCACTACGACGCAAAGATACACGGATTGTACGGGAAACGAACGCGAGATGTCGTTATTAAATAGTTATGGCCGAGCTAGCTGAATCCGTCGGACCACACGTGGTGTACTCGATTCTCGCGAAGCGAACTTCGTCCTTCAATGATACCAAAAATGAAGTCGAGATCAAGAACAACACAGAAGTTTGAGCACAAGTTAGAACATGAGGGTGATCTATTCAGAGTGAGCGAGCAAGAAAAAATGAAAGAGAAACTAGAGAGAGTGCGCGCGTGAAATAAACGTATAAAAGAGATGAATGAATGCGCAATCAGTCATGCTACAGCTACTACGACCACTACCCTAAGTAGATTATGCTACTTCGCCGCTGATCTAATTGTTTACTGTCACGTGTTGCTGTAAACCTAAACTAACGATACGATATATTTTATTTATATAATCTAATCGACTGTATTTATTGTAAATAGTCACGATGTTTGCTATGATATAATATATCTGTAATTGAATGGAACTTGCCTGGAAACTGCGCCCACAGCCCTGTCCTCTATGATCAATGATTCACTGTACACGTATTCACATAAACACAGACCTATACATCAGACTGGCGCGTGTCTCACGCATACACACACACGTATACGGATTCACACAGAGGTACTAGATATTATATGCATATGTATACAATAACACCCGGTTAAGCGTCCACGAATAGGGTCCATAAGAAATGGAGTCTATACCAGAGTCTATCTATATGTATAGGAAAATTAAAAAGTTCAGAAGAAATTTCAAATAGAGATTAAGAATCTAAAAATCACATTGGATTTTATTAGAAAGAAGTGATGGTATATATATATAAATTCCTGATACTTTTATCTTCTCAATCTCTATATTGCTTATTTCTAACGATTCGAAGAAATATTTAAAGTTAAAGAAATTTTTAAGCTCGGTGGTTATCATGGGCTATTCATGATCTACGGAGAAATATACGGAGGAACTAAGGAATTTTTGTGATTTATCCTAATTAAAAAGAAAAGTGGGCGCTTATCTGGGGATTACTGTACATGATAACGAAGATAGATGCCGAGACATTCGTGGGACAAAAACGTAAGGTGCAACGCACAGACGCTGCTTGCGTGACCTATCGACGATGGGAGAGATAAAGACAGAAAGATTCTGTGTATCGCGTTCGACGAATTACATACATATTACGATGTCAATATTTCGTGTCGCATAATATAACGACGAGATTATCCGCGTCGGAATTTTGCCCATTATTATTATTATTAACTATTACGACGAATTTCGTAAAACCCGGTAAATTCGCTACGCAACAAAGGCCCATTTTCGAGGATGAAAGCGAACGATGGTCAGACAGAATTTTTATAATCTTATTATCCAGCCGTGTCACGCGGTGAAAAAAAAGAAACACCCTCGACGAAACTGCCATCCATCGATCGATGGTTCCATTTGTTAGAGAAACGTGAAGAGAAATTTTTTTCGAAGCAAATTCCGCTGTCATACACGTGTGTCGCGAAAAACCCAAACCAGCATGTCCAGTAACAATTACAATATTACTATCATAAGTACAATATATTAAGTGTTTTCAGAAAATATATGATCTATATATGATAATAAAAGCGAGAAAACGTTTCACAGCGAGTTTGTCATTGTCTCATCTATAGTCATTGATCCTCGTTCACCTTCGCCTCATTCCGACTAAAATTTTACCGTTTCTCGCGTTTTGTTCTGATATTTTTCATTTCGATTACTCAACTTCAATCTTGTCTCTTCATTCTAGCAAGTATACAGAGCACAAGAACGAAACTCATTAACTGAAACAGGAAAATAATTGAGTGACTCTGATCTGCTTTGAGTACAGGCTGTTTCAAAATATGTGGGAAGTATATTTATCGTATACTGTCGTAAAGTTTTTTTGTCATTCTTATATAACGTATTGACACCTAAAATCATGTCTACATATTTTGATAAGTCCCGTATATTCACACAAAGAATTATTCTACTCACTATGGTTAGAAAAATCAACAGCACAGATATACTAATGGTGTGTATATGAGACTTCAGTAATAGTATCGCGTTTTTTAGACATCCTGATTTATATGCCACCGCTTCTGTCATTTGTAAACACTGTAAAAAATTGTTTTTATAAATTCAACATGAATAAGAGGATGAAAGATAATGATATCACGTTTGTTGATATATACAAGATGATTTTTATGAAATAATTAACATCACATTAGAATACAACTGCGTATTACAAAACGGTATATGTATTTCACAATAAGGACTAATATTAGTATAATTTTCCAAAAAAACAAGAAAATGTACTTGTCCGATGGATCTGGAACAACAGCTTGTCGGAATTTCAACGTGATACTTAGCCCAATCCATTGCAGACTTTACTCCACAACATTTCAACTAAAAAAACAGGTTTTCTTAACAGTTGATTTTTGAAAGATAAAAATTTGTACAAGATCTTTCAGAGACATCTTGTGGTAAGTACGAGATACTCCCTTACATATCTGTGGGTATTATCCCAAGCTTCTCTGCTCCAAGACGAAGAATGATATCCTTCGATGGCGGTATTCATGTCAAACTGAATCCTCTTCGTGATTTCTTCGAAAATCCAGAAACTCATTATAGCGCTGATAAATATGATGCAGAGAAATGTCAAGTAACACAAAGCATACTGTAATAAAATAATCTTTTAAGGTTCTTTATCGCCGGTAATTTCTAGTATTTAAAGACAATGCAATGTACAATATTTAAAAATTTCCTTCTTCTTCGAAGTACACCAAGAATCCCCAATGACGATACTAGTGATCCAATGAAGCTAATAAATAATAGCGATGTAACATGAAAGCGTTGATCTATCAGCCTTGTCATTATTCTATTGTCAGTGAAAATCCATATAGAGGTTACAATGCCAACAATGCCTGCAATCTTTAATTATTTTTTTTAGGAACAAAGTTCTATTTATAAACCATTAATAATTTGTTACTAATTATATTGTAAAACTCACAAGAGTTGTAATATTGATTATTAAGAAAGCCAGTTTAATACATTGTTGTGGTAAGTCATTATGTGAAAGTTTATGAAAGTGCATTCCTAGAAAGTGTGATTTTTTATCGGTGGATACAGTTTCGGTGCTATCAGTGATATCCTCATCATCCTCCGTTTCCGTCTCCTCCTCATTCCCATAATCCCCGTGGTCTGCTGTACCGGTAAAAAATTTGTTCCAGTTCATAAAAATTTATTCCAATGACTAGAATGTAGCTGAGATAATAAATGAATAAAATGACTAAAAAATGATAACAGTTCTATGTTAACTATGTGATTCGAAGTTTTTATAACGCTAGCTATTTATTTTCTAATATTGCACATAATGTCCTGATTGTAACGTCATTGAAGTAACTAGATATTGAAACTTTCTCGCGCCAGTTTTATACAAACAGTTGCCAATAAAAGTTACATTTGAAACATTTTTGTGTTTAATGTATGCGTCATTTGGTTAAAATATAACAAAATAAAATGAATAAAAAGCAATTTCCGGTACCTTCTGCTGTAAAAAGAGCAAAATATCGGTAAATACTCGTAATATTTATTTTAACCTCACAAATTCATAGTAACGTTATTCTTACTTTGCCCAAATCTCTCATTGTTTCTCTTGAATAACAAGAACAGACTGTATTAAAACAAATTTGGTCTAAATATTGTTTAATTAATTTACTGTTACCTATTCCATGAATAAAATAAAAACGTGATATAAATAAATTTTTTATTGTGTCTTCATTGTTTTATATCTTTTAATCATTATTATTTTATTACCATATTTCTTTTCCATATTTTATTAATTTTCATATTCACTAATAGAGACGATGATGAAGATGATTATCCTGGTTCATTTGAAGCCGAACTGGCTACTATGGATGAAATGGAAGATGAATTTGGAGATATATCTCAGGTTATGGAAGAGGTATATAAGGATTAAATAATATACTACCTCTTTGTACTGCTAATACACTATAATATGAAATTTTTGCAAAATGATATTTCATCAACATTGATTACTACAGTATTGCATATGTATTAAGAGTAGCATTATATAGTATTATATTAAGAGTAATTTCAATATATCATTAAGTAATATTTCTATTATCCTAGCCATCTGAGGTACAACTAAGTAAAGCAGAAAAAGGAGTGAGTTAATTCGTATAAAAGACGTATTTGCTAAGCATACTGTGAATATTAGATGCATCAAACTGTTGAAATGCTATAAACTATGTTATTTGCTAATTTTGTTATGATATGTGTCTTTTCATTCATATAATAACACATTTTTTCAATTATTACCACCATTTAATTTATATTATGTTCATAAATAATATTAAATGTGATTTATTATAATTCACTCAATGCTAGAAAAGTTGTGTTTTATTTGCAGGCTTATTTTAATTTGTGCTTGCTAAATGCTTTTCCTTGTACATGTATTTGATTATTTTTATGTATTACATATTTTGTTATGTAAACTTATTATATAGCATAAATTCATTGTTTAATGAATTTGTATTCTTATCAGGGTCCTGCACAAGAAAATACATATTCGAAATGGAGTAGACCTCCACCTCCAGAGTTAAATCCACAAAAAGATGCATTAATCTTTCAGCAAATAGAAATAGACCATTATAACGGTAATTAATACAACAAATAAACAAATTCTATCCAACTACTCCAAATTAGTTAAATTGTATTTTTTTTAAGGTATACCATTGCCTGGAATGCCTGGCAGTAACATACCTCCTGTACCAATAATGAGGATGTTTGGTGTTACAGAATTAGGAAACTCAGTTTGTTGTCATGTACATGGATTTAATCCTTATTTATATGTCACAGCACCACAAAATTTTAATGAACATCATTGTAGATTATTTAAGGTATATAATTCTAGAAATTAGTAGTAGTAATTAAAAAGATTTTTTAAAGTAGTAGTCACAATTCGTAGTATGATCTCAATATATTATTTAGGAAGCTCTAAACAAGGCTATGTTAAAAGATATGAGGTCAAATCCAGAGAATATTCAAGAGGCTGTATTAGCTGTTGAGCGATTGTATAAACAAAATATGTATGGCTACACAGGAAACGAAAAATCGTTGTTTTTAAAAATTACAGTGGCACTTCCAAGACTAGTAGCACGTTGTAAGAAAGTGGTAGAAGAAGAGACCATTTTATCCGAATTTAATCATTGCTATAGGGCTTTCGAAAGTAACATTGATTTTGATATTAGGTGTATAATTGCATCATGTTTTCTATTTTTTAAATATCTGTTTCTCATTCCTGTCTAACTAGATAATTATTTATTTAAGATTTATGGTTGACACATCAGTAGTTGGATGTTCATGGATTGAATTACCACCAAAAACTTGGAAACTTCGACAGCATAATGGACATAATTTACCCTTTACTTCAAGGTGCCAGTTGGAAGTAGATATTGCATGGGATGCTTTCATTGCTCATGCTCCTCAAGGAGAATGGTCGAAAATTGCACCATTTAGAATTCTTAGTTTTGATATTGAATGCGCAGGTCGCAAAGGTAAAATTTAGCTCTTGACTGAATATTCTTTTATATGTACAGGTATTTTATTATTTTTATGTATAGGTATTTTTCCTGAGCCAAATCATGATCCCGTTATACAAATTGCAAATATGGTGATAAGACAAGGAGAAGCAGAACCTTTTTTACGAAATATTTTTACTCTCGATACATGTGCACCGATTGTTGGTTGCCAAGTTTTAAGTTTTGAGAAAGAACAAAAAATGTTAGAGGTATGAATATATCCAAAATTTAATTTTTGAATTTAGATCGTAAAACAATTAGTAAAAATAAAATAGTATATTTTCAGTCGGTGACATTTTATTTTTCATAGAAATGGGCGGATTTCGTGAGACAGTTAGATCCCGATATTTTTACAGGATATAACATAAATAATTTTGACTTTCCTTATCTGATTAATCGTGCAAAACATCTCAACGTGAGAGACTTTTACTTTCTTGGTCGAATAAAAAATATAAAGTCAGTAATTAAAACTCAAGTACTTCAAAGCAAACAGATGGGTCGACGTGAAAATAAATCCATTAATTTTGAAGGGAGAGTTCCATTTGATCTATTACTGGTAAAACTAATTATACTAAAAATTATTATAAATTACTACATTTAACTGTACATTAAGTTTACATTCACATCTAGGTATTGGTTAGAGATTATAAATTAAGATCTTATACTCTAAATGCCGTTTCATATCATTTTCTACAAGAGCAAAAGGAAGATGTCCATCATAGTATTATCACGGATTTGCAAAATGGTAATGCGCAAACACGTCGAAGACTTGCCGTTTACTGTTTGAAAGATGCATATTTACCACTTAGATTGTTGGATAAATTAATGTGTATTTTCATCTACATGGAAATGGCAAGAGTCACTGGAGTTTCCATATGTAGTTTACTAACTCGGGGACAACAAATAAAAGTTGTGTCGCAATTATTACGAAAGGTAATTCTTCTTTTTTATCTCTTTAGAAAGGTATGCCACAAATATGTAATTTCAGACTCGAGAAAAAGATTACTTAATCCCAGTCCATCGGAGTCAAGCTAGCGACGAACAGTTCGAAGGCGCAACAGTTATAGAACCAAAACGAGGATATTATAGCGATCCTATTGCAACTTTAGATTTCAGTTCTCTGTATCCCAGTATTATCATGGCTCACAATCTATGTTACACTACATTGTTAAAACGCGATACGGAAATTAAACTTAAAATTGATTCAGATGACATTACTGTAACTCCAAGTGACTCAAAATTTGTTAAAGCTACTCTTAGAAAAGGAATTCTTCCAGAAATCCTAGAAAGTCTTTTGTCGGCTAGAAAAGCAGCAAAAGCTGAACTGAAGAAAGAAACCGATCCATTGAAACAAAAGGTTTTGGATGGTAGACAATATGCTTTGAAAGTATCTGCTAATTCTGTGTATGGTTTCACTGGTGCGCAAATGGGGAAATTACCCTGTTTAGACATTTCTGCTGTAAGATTTTAATATTTCGACTTCTTAATAATCTGCGTTTTACTTACTTTCATAGGAAAATGGTTAATTTTCAGAGTGTTACCGCATATGGACGTACTATGATAGAACGAACAAAGCAAGAAGTAGAAGAACAATATTGCGTTTCCAAAGGATATAAAAATGACGCAGTAGTCGTATACGGAGATACTGACTCTGTTATGATAAAGTTTGGTGTGAAAACAGTCGAAGAGGCAATGGAACTCGGCCGTGAAGCAGCGGAATATGTGTCCTCAAAGTTTTTGAAACCGATAAAACTGGAATTTGAAAAAGTATACTTTCCATACCTGTTAATTAACAAGAAACGATACGCTGGTCTATATTTTACCCGTCCAGACAAATACGATAAAATGGATTGTAAAGGTTTAGAAACTGTACGAAGAGATAATTGTCCATTAGTAGCAAACATGATGAATACCTGTTTACAAAAATTACTGATTGATAGGTAATTAAATATTATATTTAAATTATTACAATTAAAACTAATCTAATTTTCTATTTTTGTTCCTTTTTTATAGAAATCCCAATGATGCGCTGAATTATGCAAAACAGATTATAAGCGATCTTTTATGTAATCGTATAGATATCTCTCAATTAGTAGTTACAAAAGAATTAACTAAGACTGATTACGCGGCTAAGCAAGCGCATGTTGAATTAGCAGCCAAAATGAAAAAACGAGATGCCGGAAATGCGCCAAAGCTTGGTGACAGAGTTCCATATGTTTTCATACGAGCAGCTAAAGGTACACCGGCTTATCAAAAGGCTGAAGATCCCATCTATGTCTTAGAAAATAATGTTCCTATAGATACAAATTATTACTTGGAAAATCAATTAGCCAAACCATTAGTACGTATTTTTGAACCAATTCTGGGCGAAAAGGCTGAATCACTTTTGTTGAAAGGAGATCATACGCGCACAAAATCCGTTGTTACGTCGAAAGTCGGTGCTCTATCTGCATTTACACGTAAAAAAGAAATATGCTTGGGTTGCAAAGCAGTTTTAACACCGGAAAGAGAAAAGATGGCATTGTGTAAATATTGTGAACCAAAAGAAGCAGAATTATATCAAACCGAATTATATCTTGGTAGAAAATTAGAAGAAAAATTCTGTAGATTATGGACGGAATGTCAAAGATGTCAGGGAAGTCTTCATCAGGAAGTGCTATGCACAAGGTTCGTTCTGTAATCAACTAGTGTACATTTCTATTGTGTATGTGTGATAGTAAATCTAATATTATATTCTTTTAGCCGTGATTGTCCAATATTTTATATGAGAAAGAAAGTTCAAATGGAATTAGATACACAAATGATACGAATTGAAAGGTTTGGAATTCCAACATGGTAAAGTTAGATAGATTAAAAAACGTGACAGGTATGTTTATAATTGTTTCTTGCACATGCAAAAAAAATCGCTATTTCATAATTTCAATGCAAAATTAAGATATAGTTATTCACAAATATTATATGATTAACATAAAATATTTAATCCTTTTTGCAAGTTTTTGTACAAATTATGTATCAAAAATTTATAAATTTGTATAATAATTAATATAGCGATATTATTCGCTATAATTGTATATATATATGTAAATCGAAAAATCTTTTTCTGTATATATATATAAAACACATTTTACTTACACTTAAAAAATTATATTTTATAAAATATAAATGCAGTTAATATTTATGGAATATTTATTATGAAATGGTATTTATAAAGATTTTTAAATACATAAATTAATTATCAAATTTTAGTACACTGCTCAAGTAGTTTATTTGAATAATGTACTTAATTATTTAATATTATTTGGCAATAAAATTAAATAATGCACTATTAAATAAAAACTAACAAAATGTATTTTATTTTTCTCAAATATTAATTTCAAATGTCTTGTTTTTTACTAACTAATCTTGTTCTTTTACGGTAGTATTATATCGTTCAAATCCTCTGTATTAAATTTATAAACATTATTGTGCTTTAATTTACGCCAAATCTTCATATAATTTTTTGTATTGTGTTTTTTATAAAAGAGAACGTTTTACATATGTATCTTAACGGTATATGAATGAAATTAAATCAGTTACACATATTTACATAACTATTCACACAGTATGTCAGAATGTTGACATTTCAAACAATTACCAATTTTACTGCAATATTTATAAATGATCTTTTTGGCTAATATAAGTAATAGATATATTTATCTATATCAATATACATTACACATACCATTGCCAATATAATAATAAATTTATAATTTTGCAAATTGTTTATTAAATGCCGATAAACTTTGTATTGCCTTGTATAGTAACAAAAATTATTTATCCAAAGAATGTTATGATATCATTAGGTAATAAAAGCTGCGTAGTATAGCAATGATAAAATCATCCGACAATGGTGCGGAAAAAAATATTTAGATTGAACAAATCTCTATGTTTACTTTATTTCAAGTTGTGTAGAAAGATAAAATTTTTGGTACTTTTATTCCTTGCTTCACATTACGAAAATTGTGACAAATTATAGAATCGCCTTCCGATAGAAGGCTATTTAAAATATAGTTTTAATAAATAGACAGAATGAAGTGCCCATCTTTGCATGGGTCGTTTAATTTGACAGTCATATGACTAGTCTCCTTAATAAGGCTTGGGTAGAAAAATTTTTTAATAATATTAATCATTTTCTACTTTGCAGTGCATTTGACAACCAGTCCATTGCTTGATCAAGTCCTTCACCTTTTGTTGCAGACGTTTTAAAGATTTGGAATGTTCTGTTTTTAAGAGCATCTAATCCAAGTGCTTGATGCACCTCTGCAACACTTAAACATCCTGCCATATCTTGTTTATTTGCCAGAACCACTAAAATAGCACTTTGCAATTCTTCTTCCTAAACATACACAGAAATATATATATTTATGTTTTTTATGGTTTTAACATGGTATTATATTATTATTCTGTATGTTAGGAACACTATATTAAATCAGTTTATTGTATGATGTATTTTATATTGAACGAATGATGATGAATTGATTTTCTATGTTTCTAATACAAAAAAGATAGTTACCCTCAACATATAAATTAATTCATCTTTTGATATGCCTATCCTATCCTTATCTGCAGAATCCACAACATAAATTATTGCATCCGTGTTTGAGTAATAACACCTCCAATATGGTCTGTAAATTTGAAATATAATTACATTTAATAAATGTAATGTGTAATGTAATTCTCATTAATCAATGTCATGTAGTTCTCATAAATATTACATCATTTCAAAATATTAAACCAAGTGAAACTAAAACTATATTTGAATTCACATATATTATATAACATACCGTATACTAGTTTGACCTCCCAGATCCCATACTTGAAATTTTAAATTTTTATATGTAACCTGTTCTACGTTAAATCCTATAGTAGGTATTGTTGTAACCACTTCACCAACCTGCAATCTGATAGATATAAGATTGAAAACAAAATATTATATACATAGTGTATCACATGCAAGTTTTAAATTTATGTCACATAAACATACACTTAATGTTTGATTATAAACATTATTGGATACAAATGTTGAAACACAAAATAGATAAACTATTCGTATGTAGAAATAAGTAGTGTATGAAGAAATAATTGCAACGTGATAGCACATGGAGAATGTGTATATATTAAAACATAAACTGTCAAGTAAAACATAGCAGAGCTTGTCAATGTGAAGCACACCTGTACAAGATCGTAGTTTTTCCGGCTCCATCTAAGCCTAGAATTAAAATCCGCATCTCCCGGCTGCCGAGTAAATTACGAAAATAACTGAGTAATCCACCTGGAAAGACAAAAGTGCCAAAATTACATTGAAATATTAATGGAGAAAATCTTAACGAATTATACACCGACCAAATTTGTATTCACACGATAAGATTCAGTCCCGATTTCAGAAACATGTACCTTCATGAATTATCACACAACTCACCCATATCTCGATTACGTATTATTTCCAATTCATATAGTATAAATTAAGATTTATTGTCAAATATAATAATCACAATTGTATCCAAGTAACCGGGGCGCACACCCCTTTGACTGTCCACGGATGCAGTCCGCTTCAGATCACTTGCTGACTTGTGTCGTTACCGAACTTGCTTGAAGTTGTTTCTGTTCTCTGTGTATCTTCGATAGATCAAATAATGCATAAATTGCTATATTCAGCGTACAGTACTGCTTTGTGAACTGACCATGCTTCACCAATTGACCATCGCTGTCCCCGCCATTTCTTTTATTTCACTATGTTTTCTGGGTTCTTTTGCACACATAGGATTGAATTAATATTATTAACGAAATTTTGCAAGTTACAAATTATAAGTTACCGGCGTTAATAAATTCTCTCCTTAATAGTAACAAGTTTGGTAATTAAATAAAGATTTATAAATGAATTTTATAAACTATAGAAATCAATCCTGTTTAACATAAAATTCTAAAATTATAGAAATCTGTTTATAGAAATATCTGTATGATAGAAATCTATAAATTATACTTGTTAATTCACTAATATTATTAATTAGTGTATATTGTGTAAGAAGGCCCTGAAATACTGTCCCTTGTTAACTGGCCAAATTTGGTCCTGACTCACGGTCAATTCATAAGACATACTATATTTTTATGTGACTTGATTATTAAATAATATATACTTTGTTTTTTTGTTAAATAAATTAACATATAGAATTTGTGAAATAAACCTTTTCGAAAACTGAAATTTTTTTTTCAAAATCTTCAAGTTTACAATTAAATTTTCTGATATATTTTTAACAATATTTTTACACATCTTTTGTTGTTGAAAATATTAGATCCCAATACAAACGGTCTCATGTTTGTCGATATTTACAATGAACATTCCTCGTGCTTTACGTTATCTAGAAATATTGTTTTCTGTTAACTTCTCGTGATTAAAAACTTGTTTCAATAAACTGATAACGTATATTGTCATAATCCTTCCTTTGAAAGAATGACATACGTATATGTGCTATATTTGATTCCTTAGTTACATCTAACATATGAATAGTTGTGATATATGCTCACTTAGAACAAACTATTCGAGTAAAGTAATCAGCAGTCCTTAAATGTTAGTTATGACATAACTCATTCTAAATTGATATTAAACCTAATTTCTTTACAAGAGCAATTATAATTAAATTACTTTTTTTATTTAAATAATATATTTTAATAGATAAGAACAAGATTAAAAAGTATGTTAGAGAAGCAATTGATTAAATTTTAAGTTTCTCCATATTTCATATGAATACTTTTATTCAATATTCAATTCAATCTTGAAACAATCATAAATGTATACAAAATTTAAAATATACGTTTCTTAGAACATCGTTTTGGCTCTGTTAATAACGGGAGTTACGACGCTAGTTCTCACAACGATTGATAGATGGCAGAGATATCGTCTTCTACGTTGGTTTCTTGCATGAGAGTACGAGAGATTTTTTTGTTCATAGCCTGGACCGAAAGTGGTTCTGCTGGGATGCTGCACAAACGCGGCGCCTGTGTTGCTAGTAATTGACAGCTGCCGAAAAGCGGCGACTTGGTCGGATGCGTGTGCAGATATGTTGTCTCGTTAATGAGATGGAAGATATTACTCGCGAAGATTTGAAGGAAACAAGGTGAATCTGTCTCATCTCCGTGGCCCCCGGATTCGTTTCGACACATTATGCATTTATACCAACATTATCGTCTGCGTGCTACAATTTAAAAAGTTCGTATGTGTTTACAGTTTCGCGAAAACCGTGAAAAACGTTATGTACACCCTCGCGACGTGTTCAGGATATATACATGTATCATATCCTTGATAGAATAGTGAAAAGAAAAAAATGCTCACGCAACGTGAACATTGAACGAAAGTGAAGTTTTTTGTTGATAATTTTATCGAGTGTTTCTCGAGTGTCCGTCATGTCGAATACGTACATATGTTCATCCCTACCAATACGTTGAGAAAAGTTTGGTAAGCTTTTTAAAACATTTCCTATTACAATACATATCTTTAGACATTACTACTATCAAACGATAATAGTAAAAATTCTTTAAATGTACTATTTAAAACAAAATTTTATAAATTATATCTCAGTGCAAGATTTATTCGGTAACATAAACTATATGATATCATGACAAAACGATATAATCTTTTATCAATTTTTATATTTCCATAATTAAATTGAGTATTAAAAATATTTAACAATCATCATAAAATATTATTTGATGGTGAAAAAATCTCGTAAATGAGTCAGTTCAGAAAGTTCGCGCACTCTAACGTCTAATAGCCGCTGGAAACCGGTTTTCCCGAAAATGAAATTTTTCTCAAGTGCACGCGATGTTCCTATGGGAGTCGTCCTCTGATTTGGTTCTATCCCAAAACTCAAGCACCCACCAGCTCCGATTTCTTTGTGAATCGTAAGGAATATATATCACATAAATCCTCGTGAAAGAACAATTTGGACCTCTGAAAGGATTTACAGCTAACCGGTTGTCACGTAGGTTGCACACTCGCGAGAACCTTCTGATAGATCGTCATGATCCTCCTCAGACTTTCGCCTGTTCAATGACGTGCTTATATATACATATGTATACACGGAGACGCTCATACAAGTTCAGCATCGAACTTTCCTATCTAATACCTAATGCATAGTCGAAGACCGATCGTCCTGTCAAAATCATATATCGTTACGTCGTTACGTGTCGTGTTGAAGCCTTTGGTTACGGTGTTCTGACGAACTTTTATTCTGACGAATGAAACATTTGAAGATCGAAATATACATATATTTTCATTTCTATTTTTCATTTTCCGATTCTTTATTAAGTTGTATATTTCATTTTCGCAGTATCAATTTTTGTAAGTTGTACTATTGAGTGATGTAATTTAAATTTAATATATTCGAACCTAATTAATTACTATGTATGTGGAAATACACTTTGTAGCCACTGTACTCATAACAATCTATATATTTGATTGATTTGATGTATTCATAAAAAATTGCATCCTCTGTAACCACAGCCTTTAACCTGTTGAGATTTTGCTTCATGTCTGAGATATCATGCTCATAATTAACATAGAAAAGAAATGCTAGAGATTTTCTAGAAATAAATCTTCTTCGATATGATTAATCTTTGGTTAATAAACAAAGTACTACTGTATATATACATTTATGACATGTTTGCCCGTAAAGGTATATAATTCACACAACTCGTACCGTATATGACAAGTACAATTAATGTACCAAAGCCCACATATTACGCATAATTTCCAGTCTTATTTGTTTGAAACTTCACGGAGAATCGTAAACATAGTGCTTGGCATCATAAAGTTTGGTTTGCGTGGTATACATTTACCCAGGACTTATTAAATCGTCGATCGTTTACGTTACACTGCGCCGTATCCATGGATCCGCCAGCTTGTAACGATCTCATAAATCGTGTTGATCTACGGTCCCGCAGGGGGGAGGGCGTTTACGTGCATCCTACTGTAACATCGCGAAAGAAATGACGAAAAGAACTGTTACAAGCAGCCGGTAATGTACGCCGCTGTCCTCGATGATACGCGACGAAGGAATGCATGCTGGGGAGCGGTGTGTGTCTCTGTCTCGGAATCGATAAGACAGTGAATCCAATCGTGGAAGGTATAAAGCAATAATGACAAATGGGGAGAAGGTTCGTTTCTATGAAAGGTCATTCGGGTTTCACGATGTTTTGTGGGAAATTTCGTGATGTCCTCCGACTGTGGTTCATTCGATTTCCTAATATACAATAAAAAGGATGACGCTACAGATAGAGATAACACAGGTTCATGAAAGTATTTGGACACCTACCATAGAAACCTCTTACAGATATTGTACGTGTTACATAAAACATTTTGAAATTTCGTTAGAACTGCTATCAGGTATGATTCAACATACATAATATGTACAAATATTCATAAACGTGTGTATGTAATAAATAATACTCGTAAACATTCGAATACTTTCATAAACAACTATATATCAATTCACTATCGAAAAGTGTTTTTTTCTTCAATTTCCTGATATGGGAATATTTTAATGTACAGGGTGTCACATCAATTTTACCCACTTAAAATCTCTTTGTTATTTTAAATAAAAAATAAAGTACTGAAGATGTTTTTATTTCAAAATTTTTCATAAATGTTAAAGATGAACAGTCTACTTATGACAGTCGATATTTCTCCATCGCTAGACGGCACACGATGGACCGAATTGATCGAGAAATTCGTTGCGAGATCATGGCAAGTGTCGTTGTGATATTGTAGGGAGGAACGGAGACAGATAGAGAGAGGTGGAAGGAAGGGAGAGGGAGCCAGAGAGGGAGACAATGTAAAGCCGCGTTTCTCCTGCGAAGAGGATCGCGGTAAGGGTTCGAATAAGAGGCACGGTGGTGGGGGTGGACAGAGTGACCAGAGTGGAGTGGGTAAAGAGTAGGACAGCAAGGAAAAAGAGCGAGTACACGGGTGAAAAGAGAAGAGAGGAGCGAGATGGGTATACACGATATAGGTTTTGGTTTGGGCAGCCGTTGGAATGCGGTGGCCGCGGGGCGGACGGCCGTACGCCATGCCACGCCGTATATACATACATACATACATATACACTCAATGCCGCACGGCGTAGCCGGTGTACAGGACCCAGCGCCGCGTCCAGCACATTCTGTGCCCGAGGCAGAATCATACTTTTGTTTACGCCCACGTGCTCCTCCCTGGAACACGAATTTTCGATTGCTCCGCAGGTAAATCACGAGCACTCCATGACTGTCATAGTATTTCCACTGTCACCACTCGCAAGCGTAACAAATCACTCCATGTGCGAACGAACTTTTGTAAACTATTGTATACGTTGTCTCATAGACATACTCGATAAAACAATTAAAAAGTTGGCTCATACAGCATATAGAAATGTTCTTCTTAACATTATAGTTTAGATAACTCGTTCAGATATGAGGAACTTTAATTCTCAACAATTAGTTGACGATTATGGAAGCCAAAAGAATCTGTTAATATTGACAGATGGTATTTATGTTGAATGAAAAGGATGTGATACACCGTTATCTTTTTATGACGTGTTAGTTTCAGATTGTTTCAAACATAATCAAATCACATAAATACGTAGGATTTACTTCTTTACATTATGTGTATAATATAAAAACTATAAAGATTTCGAAATTTTACTTCCAAATCATCATTCGGTGTGTTTTACGCATGATAATAAAGTGAGGTTAAATTTCAACTATGGAAAGACTGATAATGAGAAATATGCTAAAAATATAGCAGAACCCGAATACGAGGAGAAACCGAGTCATAACGAATTGTATAAATAAAAAAGGAAAGGAAAACGTCGGTTATGTATCCTAAAAGAGTAAAAGAAATAGTACAAGACCAAAGCTTTCGAGTAAGTGGGTCACGAAGAACTATACAGCTCTGTTCCAAGCGATCTACATTTTAGAATTATTGTAATACAACATTACGCATCATACAAAATTACATACTGTGCAGCTTTCTGCAAATATATCAATAGTATTAAAAAATATTATTAAGCAGACCTGGAATATTTCGGAATACAATTTCTTTATTTAATTTGTTCAGATTAAATGACAAGAAATTCAATTCAAGTTCAATCATTTGATTATCGACGGGCCAATTTCATAATCACTGGCAAATTTGTACTGAATCTATTAAAATGCACTTTGCTCCTTTTTCGCGTGTAAAATAATAGATTAAAACGCGTTTATTATTACTATACCAACAAGAACTTACGATAAGTAGCGTGACACAAAACCAGCAGACGTCATGACGATAGGACGTTTTTAGATCTGGTGGAAGAACGAGGATCGGAACACAGTTACTTCCTCTGGTAAAAACGGTGGAAGGATCTTAAAGAATGTCGACATTCCGCGAACATCACGTGGATGAAAATTCTGCGAAAGGGCAGCCAACATTGCGCGCGTGCTTTCACTTCGCGTGGAAAAGGGGTATGAAGGGAATGGCGGGGGGAGGGCGGACGCGAGACGCTCTGTTCCTGATATGCACGCTTAAGGAAGCACTTTGGGAGCCAGCCAGAGTAATTGCATACAAGGGGCCGTCAAAGCGAGCAACACGAGACCACGCTCTCGTCGAGTCTCGTTTGCGGAAACTTCCAAAAAGTTTTAGGTTTACGCTGTACCATTTGTGCTTCATATTTGCAACATGAATTGATGCTTCTTTTCGTTATTTTTCTTTTTACATCTCTTTTCTTCTTTGTCCCTTTTTCTTTCCTTCTTTATTAATTTTATAGTATAGAATATTCTATGTTTCCTTTTTTCTTGTTACTCGTAAGTTATATTAAGCTTGGCGGGAAATTTGGAGTATTGTATAGCAATTGGAATATTACAATATTGTAACGGATTTATGAGAGTTTGTTTACAGTTGTCAAATCCCTTTAGTTTTATTAGAACTAGTAAAGTGGGATATGGTTTGAGCTATGCTGCAGCTATAAAAGTATGTACAAGATTTTAAATAGGGACTAAATTGTTACTTAGGTATCTCGCTTGAAGTTTCTCGACTTCGTTAGTTGATAGAATTTCATTCTATCAAAATAAGAGAATTAATTGAAATAAAATGGCGATATATATAGGCAGTATAAATAGATAGCAATGAAAGTCCTCACTTTTATAGATATTTTAATGTAATTAGAAGATAATGAGGGAGAAGTTAGTGAATATTCCACCTAATGTACAATCAAACAGAAACTATTTATTGTGCGATTTAAACAGCTGAGTTTCACTTGACTAATATATATTTCTTGTACTAATCTCAGAATATTCTAAGCTTTTTAGACTATGAATTACAACTATTTCGGGAATTCTAACAATTCCATCTATACAATTATAAATCTGTTAATAACACGTAGCTGTGAAGCATTATTTATCGTCGATATTATTGACCGATTTAACGAGCTGAAAACTGCGTTCTTCAGTCCACCTTACGCCTACACGATGAAACGAAATGTAATTCGTGCGGTTGGTTAAACAAGATATCGATCCGTGAGTTGCCCCATATGGCTCTATTCATTGAGTTATGGGATCGGTCATGCGGGGAAAATTGCAGTTCTTCAAGGGGTTAATCCAACTACACTGCCAACCTATAGCCATCCACTTATGCAACGGGACACCATCGAACCGCACCCATCGCTGTTTACTCTTGTGCATCGATCCGTTCATGTACTTTGTACGTCCATCAGCTTCTTATGCCTCACTATCTTTCTGCGGAAGTGTTTGACTTAAAGGGATATTTTCACTAGAAAATTTGCTTTTCAGGAAAGTGTTCTAGAAAATTGTTACATCAATTTTTTTAAATCTTTTTGTTTCTAATTGGTCATTTTTCATTGAGTTTGTATAACTTCCAAAAACCACCTGTTTCATGCAGGTCATAACTTCTATTTGTACATCTGCAATAGAATGTTTTTTCTTTCATCATCTAGGTTAGATCATTAGTGCACGCACAAAGTAATTCATTTTAGATATATACAGATTTTTCTGTTGTAACCAATAACAAAGTCATTTGTAAATTCTTTTCTATCGTACAAGAAAACCAATTTACATCATTATAGAAGATTTACAGAATCCATTTTATACCTTCTATATTATATCTTATATAATGATAAATCATAGTTCGTTAAGATCTGTAAAACTTCAAATATCAAGCAAATTCTTAAGATAATTTAGAACTACGGTAAATCGTTATTAGGACATTATAAACTTTAACATCTAAGTGAGCACATCTTATTCAGATTCCGTTGCTAGATATAATAACTATCATCTTTCAATAGAACGTAGATACATGTGTACGTGAACGTCCAAGTCAATAATTACCGCAGAAAGTCTGTCATCTATGTGATATCGGGGTCCGAGCACGTTTACGAGTGACTTATTGAAAACCAGTTATCAACTGGACCGCCTCCCGGAACAGATCGCGCTAACATCGGGGTTAAGGGAGGCAACGGTTCGCCACGAAATAGGAAAATTAAAGGCGCACGTGTTACAACATTTTTTTTTCGTGATCGTTCATTCGTGACTGCGATCGTTCGCAACTATTAGCGTTCGTCCATAGGAATGTTGCTCTCGCGTGTACAAAACTTGGACGTTCGCTTTTCCATATGTATGTATTTTATATAGGTATAGATTCTAACCTCTATTCTAAATATCATTCATCATTTTGGCCGCATTGGTATGTTTGTTATTAATATTTGAAATGAAAAACATACGCTGAAGGTCGGAGATTCTTTTCAATGAAGTTTTTGGTGGTACTGATACCAGTAACTGAGGTTAAATCTCGTATGTAAATAGTTTAACCTGTTTTGCGTATGATACTCATTCTCTTTGTTTTTTGTCTAATCTGTCTCTATTTTTCCAAAACGTTCTTTGTTTCTTCCTTTCTCTTATTATATCTGATATCTGCTGTCCTTTTTTTTATTGACGTTGGATATCTGGTATCACAAACCAATTGCAAAGTAAATGATGTAAATGGAAGAACGTATTATATATTTATAGTCATCTAAGGAAAATGTATAAATGAGATTCCAATTATTTAAATGTATTGCGATATATTAAAGAATATTTAATAGTATAAAATTCATGTTAACTCAAAACATATTATGTACCTATGTGTATAAAATGAACGATTCTTTATAAAGGTACATTCAGAGGTTGTAGTCTAGAGTCTAGGGGAAGTAGTTTTCAGGGTATTCAACTTTCTAATTCGTAAATCATAAATCTCTTTTCCCCTCTTGTCTGTAACTTATACTATCCTAACTCATAGAATCTTCTTCCTCTTTAAATACTAATTAAATCTCCAGTTTCAAAGTTGTTTCAATCCTCATGAAGCTTATAATACTAAAATACTATAATACTAAAAAATAATTCTCTATTTATATTCTATAAATATTAATTCTTTAAAAATTAAAGAATGTAATTATTTATTTATAACTATAATTATGTAATTATACGTATAATCGTATAGTGAATTTCAATCTTTACTTGAGAAATTAGTAGAAAGACTATGTCTATATGCTCCAGAGTTCATAACTTAATTGCGGCCAGTTTTAACAAAAACAACGTAGACACTTGCTAAAACCGCAGTATTTGTACATGTAGAACGTGTTTATTAATTTGTGTATGTTAAAAGCGGCAGACCGGTCTGTCCACCATTGTTGCTACAATTCACCAAATCCATTATTTCACTTTTTTTGTTATCGTTAATGAGTTGCGTATTGCGTAGTGAACGGTTAGCAAGCGATTGACCTCAAACGGAGTTTATAGAACGGTTATTAGCCCGTACAAGGATTGCCAGTTTTGCAATATTACATGCTGGTCAAAGAATATGTACATGTTTTTAAGAAAAATTATTTTTTCATCAATTCCTCTTTATTACGTGCAATCTGATTTTTTATTCACAAATAACATAATTTATTGTAGATAGAGTAATCATTAATACAAAATATCCAAATAATCTCAAAATAAAAGATCTGCAAACTATATAATTTTCCAGCGCTGTAATAACTACATTCCTAAAAGTTTTCCCCTCATTTGAGAAACATCCTGAATATCCTCTAATTCATTTAATCCTTTTCCAGATCACTCTATAAGCGGACATATTTTCAATGGAGAAAGTTGCAGCAAATTTTCCCGAAAGGCATTGGAACCTCGCGCGAAATGAACGATACGCTCTTCCTATTAACATATTCGGCGTGTTTCCAACGGTAATTAGCGGCACGTTCGCAGCGCGACAACAGACACCGCGCGTATGAACAGAGAAATAATTGTTTCCTCCCGTCAGCGATGCTATCGCGCTGCTAATTATTCTCAGAATCATCCAGACGCTCGTTAATGACCTTCGAGACCGAGAAGAAAGTTTCGCATAATTACTTTCTACCGAAGATTTTCCCGATCGGGAGCAGATTTCTCGCGGCGAATTTCTATACGCGTTCACAAGCTAGCTTTGCTCGCGTTTTTGATAAGAGAAGAGTTACTATTATGTTATTATGTTTCATTACCTCATGCAATTGCATTGAAAAGTATACTCAGCGAAAGTATAGTATAATAATCCATTAATTTATAAAATTTATTAAAGATTTATAATATTTTTGCGATTTTATGATTCTGTTGGCACGTAAGAAAAAAAAATAATTAAATTTAAATTAATAACGATAAAATTGCATTCTGTATCTACATTATGATTTAAAAAAAATAAATAATATCAGTATCTTATACAATAATAGAATATCCAGTAACTTCCATATTTCTACCAACCTAAATTCTTCTAGAAGAATTTTTCAAGAAAAGTGAAATGTACTAAGATGTTTTTTTAACAAGAACGTAAAATATTTTTATTTGAAAATTTGTAGGTCTTCCAGTGCAATCCGCAACGGGAGGCACAATGAACGTCGAACGAGCCACGATGGATGGTTGCGGGCAGCAACCGCTGTTTTTGACCGGTACTTCCGGTTCTGGCGGTATATCCAGTCCCCAGCAGCAGACCGTCCAAACCGGTGCGCCTCCAGAACACTATGGGGGACCATTGAGCCTGAGTATCTGCATATCCGATTCCGGTCACGAGATACTGCGACCCAAGCCACGCCGGTGAGTCTTCTTTTATTTTCCATGAACCCAGTCGCCGATCCACCAGCGATCCTCTGTAATCGATATCGATCTTAACGAAGATCTGATTAATGGTCGCGTTCACGGTGATCCGCTAGCCCCGATAAGGATCGATTAAAACCGCCCGGGAATCTTGGAACGTTGACCTCCTCTTCCTACAGCACCAAACTAGATATTGTTCTATGCTACAATAACTATCGTTCCTTTTTTTATACAGCTCTCATAAATATATCTCATATACAAATTAATATTCAAAATTGAGCATTGACAAGGTAAATTGGATAATTTCCATGTATTATCCATTTTTTATGTAGCAGTATTGGATAAAAGCTATTAAATGAAATTGTTATCTAAATGCAGTGATTTTCATTCTTTCTTGAATCAAAGTAGCTACTAAATCACTCGTAAACTTTCATTACTTGACTTACTTGTTACTTTATTAGCTTGATAAAATGTCGTATCTTGTTCTCACAGATCGTGGATTTTATGTAAATCGAGCAATTTATGATTGTGCACAGTCGGTGATTTTGTTGATGATGATAACGTTCATAACGTTGATAGAGATATTGGCCATCGTTTGAAAGTTATAAGAATCACTTGCCACTTTCTTTTAATCGGTCATTTAGTTGACAATGTATAACTGGCTATCGATGATCTGTAACATGAGCACGGGCTTCTTAAGAACATAGTGGTGAGCCAATATCGATACGGCATCTGAACCTCACGATCTTGGAGAAACGTAAAACGTTCGTCAAAGAAGACGACATTTAATACCGGAAACTTCAGATGGGAGTGATGATAAAACAACTTGAAACATGAAAATATTGTAAATTGATATAATGTAGATTATGAAATTTCTATTGACCTCTATGTCAATATACATATATATAGGGTGCTCTATTTGTACCATCGGTCAAAATTTACTTAAAAAGTATTAAAATGTACCAAAACAAAATGTTCAATATCCAAGTGTGAGTACGATAATAATTTTGATTCTTTAAGTTCCACTATTTAAAGAGGTTTATTCTCGGAAATCCAGCGAATGATTTTCTTCAATATTTACGAAAGGACCGAGTTCAAGGGCCTTTGTTCTCTGCAGAATGTTATTTTTTTTCTTTTGGACCGATGTTTAGCGGGATCTCAAAACATCACCGTTAAAAGAAGCCAGTCCACTTGCCGATCCGATTAAGGATCATTAAAATTTACGATGTACGTAATTACGACCGATTCGATTAACGATGTCGAACGAGCATATATTCGTAAGACACACCTCCCCTTTCCCCATCATTTAGTTCCATCGACACCACGCCGCGCACCACGGCTTCGGCCCTTGAAAAATCTGTTCGGCATACAAATAGGCACTGAAATTTAAGGGTTCACGTAATAGGCCCACAAATTCTCAAAGTTCGTTCACCCGGTGTATACACGTAACGGAGCTCGTACGCGGTAACTAACGTCAAATGTAAATAAACCATGTGGATTTTATTTAAGACTCACATAGTGTTCTCTATGTACTAATTGTCAAAATTATTCTATGGATTTTTCATATCTCAAATTTGAGTTACAATTATCAGAATTATTCTTTATTTCTTGTACATTATGTCTTGTATATCATAGAAAGTATTTTCAATTTGCCGTGAATATTATAAAAATTAAAACTGTATTTAGAAAATTTTTATTTATTTATACATGCAAATATCTCATCACTTTGCTCGTATAAAAATGTTAATCTAATTTTTACCTATTAAATTACTTTGTTACTTAATCAGTTATTAAGGAAGGGAAAAACGAAACAGATGAAAAAATTTGCGTGATTTTTAAAAGGCAGAATCGTTTCGTGACATGAAGGTTAAAATTTCTAGGTCGGGTGTATTGCTTTGAGATTCTGTGTATGCATGGTTCATTGGTATTCCAGCGCGTTAGCGTGTCGTGTGCACGCTCGGTGATTCGTATGTAAAAGACGGCCCATTGCGGCCTTATCAATATGTATGACACCGAATTATAATCGATAATAATTGCCCATCGATGCGTAACATTAAAATTATCGATTGCGTATCGTATTGCTCTCGATTTTGCCCCGATATCCGGTTAAAAATAGCTTTCAATGTGAAAACGGTCACTGACCTGTTTTGAGATTAGACTACATTTGAAAAAAGATCTCCCAGTTTCTAGCCACGATTTTCTATAAATTCGAAGCGTGTAGTTATGTTTGACAGTGTTCGAAACTTCTTTAA